>NC_089520.1:2378542-2413542 GCF_963924715.1 Thunnus thynnus
AGTAGCAGTCTGCTAAAACATGTTGTTAGTGCAAACTCAGAGTGGTCCACAGTGTCTGTCTCTGTGGATAGAGCGAGACTTATACGCTTGCCAGGACTGAGGAGCTCGATTTCCGCAGAGAATCTAAAAATATGTGTACTTGCATATCTGGTGATGTAATTGTATTTTTATGCTTCTAATAACAGTTTTAACAGACATAATCCTCAGTGTAGGTGCTGCTGAGTGAGGCGCTACATCAATTCATCAAGTGGACATACTGAAGGAAGTGATGCTGAGAAAAATTAGTCCACACTTTATCTTCTGTCCTGTTATTTCTCCAAATCTTAAGTGTGAGTCATGTCTCTTGAATGTTTTATGATTGCCGGAAGGAATGCGCTTATTAGCTCCTTGTTGAACTGCCACGTCTGCACAGCCTCCGGTTGTTTACCGGCTATCAGCTGGCCTGTAAAAACCGCGACTCCCCTGAATACATGATATTAGGCTGATAATGGCCTGATTCAACAGACGTGAGGAAGCAGGAATGAAATGGAGCATTTGAAACAACAACAACAACAACAAAAAAAAGAATCAAGCAACAGCGTTTCACTCTCCAGAGAGTAGTTCTGTGTAAGGCAGACAGCACTGAGCATGTGCAGGATTGCTGTTCTGTTAACAGCTTCACTAGCTTGTTGTGCTACGTATCACAACCTCTGGACTTTGTACTACATCATGAATTTCTCAAAGAACTTTAGTACAAACTCCAGAGGTTGTGATACGTAGCACAACAAGCTGGTGAAACTGTAAACAAAACTGCATATAGTACAATAGTAGTAGAAACTACAGCAGTATTAAACTTTTTTATGGTTGTGTTTAGACTCTGGCAGCACTTGGTTTAACAAGTTACTTGAAACACAACATGTCATATTAACATTTAAGCTGCACCCCCATCTTTCACCAACCTGAACACACACAAACATGACTCAGGATGTGGACATGTCTCTCTGTTGTTGTATATGAATGTAATTTCTAGGCGACAGGGACGGTCTGTCTTACACAGAACTACTCTACTGAGACTGAAAACTTGATCGCTGTCATTAGTCTTTGGAGCCACTAATGTGACCAAACTCTTCATGATGAAGGAACATGTCACCCGGTGCAGCGGTGTGGCTCATTGACATGTTTTTAATAGTTTCTGGACAACAACGGAGGAAGAAGATATATCACAATACTTGTTAGTCGATCAGTTCATTGTTGGTTTGAATCCAAACATGAGATTTGTTGACAAGGAGAAAAACACTGTATCACTTTGCTTATTGCCATTTTGCAGAGGTTTGTTAACATTTTTCCGTTTAGGGTCTGTTTTCATTCTAGTTTTTATGAAAATTTGTAGAACAACAGCGATAAAACTGATCTAATACTAAATAATAGGGATGTGCAGAGAGCCCAGTATTTGTATTTGTATCTGTATTTGTTGAGGCAGCAAAATTATTTGTATTTGTATTCGAATAAAAGTGGAAAGAGGCTTAAAAATCCTGTTTTTGTTTTTACTACGCTTTTAAATTTAGAAAATTAAAGTGTTACAATAAGTTTCATGAAGCGTGTGTCAGTAGCTCAGCTTTATCTCTGGGGAACACTCCCAACTCTGGGACTGATGTCCAAATTAGGAAATGTGCGTCATGTAGCAGGTGGATGTGACTCCCCTCACTGAGACCTGCTGATAGACGTCACAGCGGAGCAGAGGAGAGACACTGAGATAGTGATGTAACCGACCTGCACTCTGGTGTTTGACATGGTTTATTTTTCTTCCGGAAAACAAATAATTTTTTAAATATTTGTATGAAACAAATATTCATAAAAAAAACAAAAAAACACTATTTTTGCTTTGCCGCATAATGTATTTGTATTCGGGCACACCCCTACTAAATAACACAAAGAAAGGGAAAAATGCTCAAAACCTCAAATGACAAATGAACATCTGTCAGACACACAACAAACCAAAACCATAGCTACAAATGGCAGCCGGCGTAATATACCAAGAGAAATGAATTAAACATTTTACAAATGTCTTGTGATTAATGGGCTGTGCAGCCAATCGGGTTAATGGATCCAGTTATCAGTGGTTGTGTCAGGATCTTAGCTGGATAACAATGACTGTTCTGGTTTTGTGGAGCATCTAATTCAATAAAGAGTCCATTACTTCCTGCCTGTTAGTCCCCAGAAGCCTCTCCTCCTCCTCCCGTCTGTCTTTCTCTTCCATCACATCAGCTACTTTCGCTCTATGTTGTCACTTTTTTTTCTTTCCTATTTAATTACATTATTGGTTTGACTGTTAATTAAGAAACCAAAAAAAAAAACCCATTAAGCCTTGTGTAAACATTAAAAACCTCTTACTGAAATATCAGATATAGTATGAAAGAGGTAGGATTAGCTCATTCAGCATATTTTAATAATTTCTGTGATGAAACGTTGGTCGGGTGTGTTGGCTCTTCATCAACCTGCATCCTCTTCCTCTGCTTCTCTTAATGATTTCCCCCCCAAAGCCTTTTTAAAACCAGTCAGTACAGGAGGAGAGAGTTGTGACTCATTTAAGTCCAACTGAAATTAAACTGCCTTCCTTTGTCTCCTACAGCAACGTATCTGTAAATCATGTGTCCCGTGTTGAAACCAAAAGGGAGAAATTCATATGTGAAACTCTTTGATCTCATGATATTGCCCCCTAGTTTAACATTAATTTGATGAAATACTGTTCCATCATCCACTTATGTAGCTCCAGTCCTTATTTCCACACCACAAATCAAATCTTTGCATAAAACAATAACGTGTCATTCTATCATAGGCAGAGCAGACGGTCACACTGAGCCTGATTGCATCCGGCTACACAACACAACACACACTCTCAACAACAACCCACATTAGCTTTCCTGCTAAAAGTCTCCTTCTTATCTAACTCTCAGACATGAACACACATCTGCACCTTAGCTGGTTGGATGAGCCACCAAAGAAACATTCACCGGGGGAAAAGTGCACTGCTAACGTCGGTTAGCAGGCTGTGTAGATAATTAGCTGCTCAGCTGCAGCACATTAAACAGCATGTAAACATACCTGTAAATGTCAATTCAGACTCGTTAGATGCTGGTTTGGTCGTTACTCTTCAAAATCCCTGTTTGTGTGTAGTGTTCTCCCTACTTTAAAAAGGACAGGTTCATGTTTTTCTTGCGGTAATCATTCCTCCTGTTCATACTGACCATTAGAAGATCCCTTCATAATGCACTTACAATGGAAGTGATGGGAGACAAAATCCACAGTCCTCCTCCTGTGCAAAAAATGTATTTAAAAGTTTATCTGAAGCTAATACGAAGCTTTAGCGTCCAAATGAGTCAAATCAAGTAGATATCTTTCAACGTTACAGTCTTTTTAGTGCCAAAGTCCCTCTTTTTGTTACTATACTTCCACCTGCAGCTCAACAGGGAAACACTGTCCGAGGAAACACAAAGAGGGAATTTGATGCTAAAAAGACTGTAAATGTGTCAGATATCCACTTGATATGACTAACTCAGACTGATGAAGCCTCATATAAGTATATATATCCAGTATATATATCCAGTATGAACAGGAGGAATGATTATAGTGAGGAAAACCTTAATTGTGAACCGGTCCTTTAAAGTCATAAAGTTGCATTTTGGTGCACTAAGGCTGCTGTTGATGAATAAATTGGTCTCTTTTTTTATCTAATAATAATAATAATAATAATAATAATAATAAATTTTCTTTATAGAGCATGTTTCAAAATACTCAAAGATGCTTTACCCTACAAGTTAAAATGTTGTCTGTGGTGAATTTCTTCTCCCGGATGTTGAATTTCTGTTCAAACTTTTTTCTTGGGGACAGACTTTTTGTGCCTCTCTTGCCTTTTATTGTCATTTGCTGGAGCAGACAAACTGAAAGCTACGTGATACTTTTATTTTAAAGTATGTTAATGTTTCTTTTTTTTTACACAACTCTCTGTCTCTGTTTGCCGCTGCACATTTACCTGCTTGTTTCTCTTTCTTTCATATTGTTTGCTTTGTCTCGTTGCCATTCATTTCGGCCCCACCCTCCTCTCCTCCTCACCGTAATACGCTTTACATTTCCCAGCGGCCAGTGGCCTCATAAAGACGGTGAAACTGAGAGACGATATCCACGCGCCCTCAGAGATGAGAGAAGAGGCTCTTGAGCTAAGGAGCCAATTGAAAGCAGCTCTCCCGCCGCAGACGGAGCAAATATGGCTGAATGAGTGCTTGATTTTACAGAGAGAGAGGGGGAGAGACAGCGCGGGGGAGGGTGGTTATAAGAGACAGTAGAAGCAACACAGCTACAGACAGACATATAGAGAATGGAGTTTGGTGTGCGTGTGTGTGTGTGGGTGTGTCGGCAAATCATTAATATAATTGGATTTGTTTGACGACAAGAAGGTTAGGAGGGTTCAACAGGCATTCATGTCAGACGGGAGGAAACACAATTTCTGTTCTTGTAACTGAAATCAACAGTATTCTGTTAGTCAGCTCACAAGACCGAAGGAAACGTGTCCTTTGCCACTGCTGTGCTGTAATGTATTATGCAGTTGACCTGTTTTAATGGGCAGTCATGGGTGAATGGGTGTAGTGGTGGTGTTTCAATGACATGAAAATTATGAAACCACATCAAATGCTTTAAAACACATGCTACACCAAACAGACAAAAGGAGGAGTTAAGAGAAGTGCCGATCTGGGTTGGGAATTTAATAAAACTGGAGCTTTTCTATGTATTTGATGTGCTTCAATGTGGGGAAGTTGGACACATGTAGGGCACATGTCACCTCCGATCATGCGTGTTGCCCTTTATACTTTGGGAAGGGGGTTCAACATCTTTTTAACAAGTCAGATGCCAGTATTATTGAAAAAGACTCTGACATTGCTTATAAAATCTATGTAGGTCTGGCTTTAAACAACGTACAGTATCTGCTTCCTAAATCACACGTGTGCCAATGATGTGTTCTCCTTTGAGAAGAAAATCATAAACCAAAAGTGAAAAATTTGCATTGATTTATCAGAATACCCTTAATTAATATTGGACACTGTGTGAATGGCTTAATATTATTTTCTGTGTGCAGTATGTGGTGTTGGAGATGACTTATTAGACATTGTCTGTACACCGGCTTCACTTCCTGTTGCATGTAGGCACTTCCTGTGTCCAGAACACCCACTAATTATACATCATGTTGCTGTATATCATGCGTAGACCACACCCTGTAAATTTCATGTAAATCGGCTGACTTCCTGTTGTCAGTAGGTGGCGCTATGACTATGACATCTATTGACATGTAGATGTGTTCAGGTCTGGACTTTTATCAAGCATTAGAAATTTTGGACAGATTGGACGATGAACATTCAAGTTACTTCCTGTTTAATACCCCAAAATGTTTTGAGCAAAATTGACTGGCACGCCACGCCAAGGGTGTTCCATGGAAACGCAAAAGCTTCACAATTTAGCATCGCAAAGGTCTTAAGATGTAACCTACCAAATTTGAAGTCGCTCGGGTTAAATCTCTATTAGAAGTTCATTAAACTACAACGTCTGTATAAGGCTTCAAATTTGCACAGTAGATTCAAAATGGCTGACTTCTTGTTGGACTTAGGGTATGGCTCCATGAGGCTTTTTTAAAGTCTGGAGATGTTATATGTGCCTACCAGATTTCATACATCCATATCAAATTTAAAGATGGGGGCTTTGAGTTGATTCAAGCGCCCTCGAGCCATTTTGCCAGACTCAAACCCAAGACCCAAATCAGATATCAAATCCTGATTCATGTGCAAAGTTTCATGAGTTTTCGAGCACCACTAGCACCTCAAAGTAATCAGGAGGCACAATAGAGCCGACGTGCCACGCCCAAGCCCAACTGTGATATTAAATCGACTTCTTAATGTCTGACTTCTTTATGGGCAGTTTTTTTTTTAAACGTATTATGTCCAGAATGATGTAAACAATGATCCCACTGAATTTCATGAACATCAAAGCAACTTTTCCCCAGCATGGTTCTGCGTTTCGGGGCCACACCTGAACCCAGTCACTACAGCACTTTGCAATTTTTGCCAGTTCTGATGTGTGTGCCACTTTTTGTGAGTTTTTGAGCATCCAAAGTTTCTCAAAAGTGCAATGGCGTAGTAGAATAATAATAATCTCTACAGAAGGCTCCTCACACTTTCAGTGCCAAGGACCATCGTTCCTCTGAGAGTTTCATGCTTAAGCCCTAATTAAAGAGTCCGACACAACTCCAAGCCGGACTCCATCAGAAGTAAACTCTGATATTTGGTATTTGGAAAAAAAGGGGGTTATAATGACATGACTGTCCTTAAATATTTCTTTTTCAAAAGGACTTAAAACCTCAAAAAAAAGAAAGAAAATAAATGGGGAATTTAAGAAAACATCTACTACTTAAAGAACTACTTAAATTGTCTGTAGAGATAAGATTTTTACTGCATGGAGAGGCAGAAACCTTCGGGATTTCACAAATATGAAAATATTTATGGAACGATAATAAAATCATGATGTTTTGGTCTTGTGACCTTCACACACACACACTCTCTTCCAAGCAGAAGCATCATGATTTATACATATGGCAGCAGAATAAATATTTTGGTGTCATGAAATGAGAGAGAGCTGCAGCGTTTTCAGCTATTTAAGCCAAGAACGGGCAGTTAGAGAAGATTACATGACGACCTGGCACGTAACCTCGTTAATTATCCCTCACATGAACACACACAATTATTCCTCACATACACTCACACGCTCAAATATCACACATGTTCACTGCCTGGATCTCTGTCATGTATAACTCTGTGTTTTTTCATAAACATTCATGTATTCCTTCTTTCTGTTTGTCTTGAGATGTGTTGATGTAATATAGATGACTTGTAGCTCGAAGCCTGGACAGTACAAGTCAAAGCTAATTGAAGCAGTCGGCAAGTTATGAAAACCAGATCCTTGGTTGTCTGGTTCATTCATGCCTGGACAGAGAATTATAAGCGACTCTGCAGCTCCTCTTTGCTTTACGGAGCTTTATAGTGAGTTTCAGCTCGTTGTTTATCTGTCCGGCTGCAACTACGTTAGTCTGCCGGTGTTGTTGCCACCTAGCGCTAGCAGTAACGGGGCTACTAAGGCGCTGCGCCAGAAGGTTGGGGATTTTCTCCTCCTTGAGGTCAACGGTTGCTCCATCTCCCCATCCCCTGAAATCTACAACCTGGGCGTCATCCTGGACTCTACCCTCTCCTTCCAGTCACACATCAAATCCGTCACCAAATCCGCCTTTTTCCACCTCGAAAACATCTCCCAACTCTGGCCGTCACTCTCAAACACCGTCGCGGAGACCTCGATCCATGGCTTCATCTCAAATCGTCTGGACTACTGCAATGGAGTCTTGATTAAAGCCCCCTTCCACTCAAAAATGTGTTTTTCTTCTTGTTCCTTCAGTTGGATGTTGTCCTCACTGAACATTTCACTCAGCTCGCCAAAAACGCTTTTTTCATTATGTTGACAGAACCCGTAATTTAGTCGTAGTTTATTAGGAGACGGGGTTGAAAATCTACATGCTGTAAAAAAAAAAAAAAAATCTGACAGGCTAATAACTGATTCTTGATAAACATCAGTTATTAGCCTGTCAGTTTTTTTTTTTTCCTTGTGCATATTTGGAGAGGTCTGAGGTCATCTCAGCCAACAAAGCATAAAAAAAGCTCGCTTGGTGGTTTGAGCAGACAGAAGCACAAATAAACATGATGTATTAACAACACAGACGACATGTTAGCCTCCACAATTTGCATGTATCATTACAATGTTTTCTCTCTCTCCCCCCCGGTTGTCATGACCCCCTATTGTACCCTGCGTCAAGAAATAGCAGGACATGGACCCAAATATAGGAACTGAAGAATAAGACTGTATTTAGGATCAGCAGGCATGAACTGAACAACACAGAACAGAACAACAAGACTGAACTGAAAGCCAGGACTTAGACACGAACTGAACTAATGAAACAAGGAACAGGTGGCAAGACACAAGGGCAGGCTGGGAGCTGATTGGCTCAGAGCTAACGAGACAGATGCAGGGCAGGTGTGGAGGGAGAAGCAACAAAAACTGAGAGCAAACAGAAAAACAATCACATACACATGAATATAACTTAAACACACAAGTCACACTGAGCAGAAACAGACCTCGTCCTTAGAGTCTGTAAAGAACTCAAACATGTCGCATAAACATGAAACAATAAGGTTGTCAGGTGGAGTAACCTGCATGAGTCTCAGTTCACTTTTGCAGATAGTTTCTATGAAGATCAGTGTGTAGCAAACAGTCCTCAGTCACATTTCCTTAAGAAAACAACTAGTGTGAAACCAAACTTCAGTTTCAACTTCAAGGCCCTACTGCCATCAGTCCAGTTCAGCAGACAGGAGAAAGATCCAGAGAGTTGAACAACGAAGCAACGAAGTTCAACATATCCAGGCTTTCTTTGTGTGAGCTGCCTCGACAAACCCTGAACTCACTATCAGAGATGAGTGGTATCACCACGGTGGATATGAAGTCAGGCTTCCTGCTTCAGGCTCTGTGCACGTCCCCATGAAAGAGGGCGTCTGGTCATTTGTCATTTGACTCTTTTTCCGCACAAAATGGATCGATCATGTGTCGCCTGCTTCAGTCAGGAGGAACAGATGATTATAACAGAGAGATATGAATAATATAAATACATTATCACAGCATAAAGCAACGCTGTTGCTGCAAATAAGGCGAGAGAGGAATACTGGCAGAACATTGCTGATGTAAATTTGTTAATTAAAAAATAAATTCATTGATGTATTAATTACATAATTATTTTATATACATAGCTCTTAAACTTTCAACTTGATGCAGCAGATTGAAACATTATACTCAAGAGGTGCATTCAGGTCTGACTCTGTCTCATACTGAAGGATCAGTGGAAACCACTTTAGATTCTGGTGAAATTAATAGATTGAATATTATCTGTGATAAATAACAATAGATTAATCTTTTTTTTTTGTTCAAAGTATGTCTTCATTAGTTTTTTGTTTTTTGTTTTAATTTGAAATACATATTTGATATATTGTAACAAATGCCGCAAGTAACCCTAACCTCTTGCACCGTTACAAATTTACAATATGACACATCAGATCAATGGTACGTATGATAAAAGACTAATCAATTTTCTAATTGGTGTTCTAATAGCTGCAGTAGCAGCAGTGTTAAACGTTAGTTAGTCAGTGAAAGGACGGCGCTTTTTATCGCCGATTTAAGCCGAAACTCGGATCATAACCTGCTCCGGACCAGGTTCAGTTTGCTGTATAAGTTACCATGGTGATGTAGCCAGGTTACAAGAGAGACACCTTCATGACATTGAAAACCCTGCAGGCTCAACTCACCTCGCTAACCCACTAATCTCTCTTCATAGTACTCACCTCAGACTGGGACAGAACCACGACACCCTGCTGCTGCTAGCATTTACCTTTATAAGCCTCCGTGTGTATCCGAGGTGAGTCAGGCGACGGCAGGAGCTGTTGTGACAATGACAAACCTAAATAAAGTCTGCTCCCCTCTAATTGAGACCCTGCAGAGTCGCTCTCCTTTCCCCAAATTAAATGTGGCTGTCAGGTATGATTACTGGTGGGAGATCTTCTTCTCAAAGCAGAAGAATTAACAAATCCCAAGAGAGAAAAGGAGAAAAGTTTGGGGATATTTAAACCTCCATCCGTCACTAAGAAACACAGTCAGAGAAGACAACAACTATTATGAATTCTGGTTTAAAGAAAACCCACAAAAAAGCAAAAATCTAAATGAATAAAAAGATTAAAGAATAATAAAACTGTAGAGTAGCAGATACTTTACTAATTTGTTGGGAAAATTAAACTTTTGCTCTCTTTTAAACAATCATTCTTTCAGTACACAAGCTAAAACGTGATGGATGTGTGGGCTGAAACACCTGAAACAACAATAATTAAAGTCCCACCACCTGTGCTTCACAGCGCACGACGGTGAAAAGTAATTAAAGACAGATATCTGCTAGTGTTGGTATTTTATTACATGTAAGTCAATCGCAGATGTGCTCCGAAGGTCTGATCCATCGCGCGGTGGTTGCTGCTGCTTCAGTCCTTCAGCAGGTGATATGCATATCCTGTTATGGTATTCAAATATTCCCCGGGCTGCAGGAGAGTGACATTTGAATAAAGTCAAACTCTGACTCTCTATCTATCTGTCTGTCATTCGACGGCCTGAGAGACAGCAAAAATGCCACAGCTGCATCTTTAATCGTCTTTTCAGAGATTGTTTTTCTTCTTCTTGTATCTCGTTGCCTTTTGTGTGTCTCCGTTCAAAAAAAACACCCACAACTTTCAAATTATAGAAGAAACTAATGTATCAAATAACACATAAATACTGGATTGCATTTCAACTTTTCTTATTGTAGTCGTTCTGGACTTGTTGGGGTTTTTTTTTTTTTAAGTCTGGATGTGAATTTGCTGCAGGGCTCAACACCACAGCCTGAGGCGTCTTTCCATTGGCTCTGCAAACTCGTCCCAGTTTAGAAATGTGTCCGTTTTCTCTCTCTCTCTCTGTTTTAGAAGCGTCTCCATGACTATCATACACAGTATATGCATGCATGTGCTTGTGCATATGGTGCACAATGCATATAAATGCAGAACAATGCACATGAAAGTTTAATCAGAGCTGCAGGGGAATATGGTCACTGCGGCAAATAATGAGCAGAAATAAAATAATACCAGTAAGAATTTATGAACGGAGGTCAGATAAAGTATAAAGTATGTAGCACTTTTCAAAATAAAGGTTACAAAGTGACGTTAAAAGCATCAACTAAACATGAAAGAAACCAGATGTATGTTTACAGAATAGAAAATTAAGTAGTTATGAAACAGAAATAATATTAATTAAGGGACAGGCATTTAAAACGAGCTTAGGCTATAATTGTACTCCTTAATTTCCTTAAAAAATCATCATCATAACCGCTGTTTTTCCACAATATGTTTTCTTTCCCAAAAACTTGACCTCATAACTTGTTATCAATCAGAATGACAGAAAGAATCACAACATTTTATTGACATTTTTAGTTTTTTTTCCACATAAAAAGTCTTCTGGAGCATGTATAGAGTAGGGATGTGCAGAGATCCCAGTATTTGTATCTGTATTTGTTGAGGCAGCAAAATTATTTGTATTTGTATTCGAATAAAAGTGGAAAGAGGCTTAAAAATCCTGTTTTTTTGTTTTTAGTAAACTTGTAATTTTAGAAAATTATTATGATTACTGAGCTAAAACTTTACTCATCGCCTCATTACAGACAGACCTCTATCTATTTATACACCCATAACACAGAGACAGCACAGCCTGTAACATGTAGGGAGGAAGTTCAGAGGTGATTCTTGCTTTGCACTTTTCATTTATTGCCTATTTTTTACAACCTAACTTTGTGGAAAGGAGAAGAAGAACAACAGGTTATGGAGAGTCTTTAAGAGCACTTTGCATGTGTCAGTAGCTCAGCTTTATCTCTGGGGAACACCCCCAACAAATCATTTTTAACATATTTGTATGAAACAAATATTCATATAAAACCCACTATTTGTGCTTTGACTAATAATGTATTTGTATTCGGGCACACCCCTAGTGTATAGTACTCCTCACATACAAAATTATGACATTTCTGGATTGTCTAAACTATATATGCCATGCCTGGGTGGCACATATTGTGAGCTTTTTCCTCTGAAAGCAGCTGCCTGCTGCCTGAAAACGACACTATAAGACAGTAAAGTTGCAGCCGGACAAATAAACAATGAGCTGTAACTCACTATAAAGCTCCGTAAAGCCGAGAGGAGCTGCAGAGTCTCTGATAATTCTCTGTAGGTTCAAACATATTACACACTGACAGCTTATATATCGCTATTATAAAAATATTGATTATAGCTTTGAGGAGACCAACACGACATCCAGATGATGCTCTAAGTACAGCATAAAACATGTTGAAATTCTGAAACTGTATCTACTACGCTGTCATACATCTACTGTATGTGGTTGTGCTTATTGTGTCTTTTTTTGCACACTCGTCTCCCTGCCAGCCTGTCTTCCTGTCCGTCAGGGGACTTCCTGTCTGTCTGTCTTCTCAGAGCACGTTGTTCAGAGTAGTTTCAGCTTCGTTGTCATGGAGTCGCTGCAGATCTTTAAAGGCATCTCAGAAAGGAGATTTAAGATATTTTCCTCAAACTGTCATTGCAACTGCTCGCTTGAATTTTAAAATAATTGTAGTGTTTTGATGGATGAGCGCCACCAAGACACTGTTTCTTTCCTTTATGCATCCTCACGGTCGTGTCGGGGTCGGTGCCTTCGCAGTCCGATGCTGCGAGGGCCTTTGTGATATGACACAGTCGTCTGGGAGGAAACCTTAAAGCGACGACAGGAAATGGCATCGATATAGGTCGAGTGGCGAGGCTCGTTCGCCGTCGCTCAAAGGATCTGGATCGGCTTTTTGTGGTTCGAAGGGGTTTGTAGAAGTTACTGAAATATGTCCGGGATTATTTCAACATCTAATGCAAGAAGGGGACTTTAAAAATAGACGTAAAGGAAACAAATAAGATTGTTTTCTGTGTAAAAGTGAAATCTCTCTCTGTTGTGATTGATTGTCTGTACCGTTGTTCCTGTTAGTCTTTCTTACTTCGTTTTAATTGTAGTACATTTGACTGACAGATGAGTCAAACTGTGTGTGTGTGTGTGTGTGTGTGTGTGTGTGTGTGTGTGTGTGTGTGTGTTAATAGGTTAATATGATCCATGTTTTCATCATGTTCACTGAAACAAACTCAGCTGAATCTGTTCTTTTAGATCACTTTGATCCTCCCTTCATTTCTTTCTTCTTTCTTTCTCTCTGTCGTGTTTTCTTATGTTTTTCTTTCTTTCTATCCTTTTTCCTTCATTTTTTTTCTTGTTTCTGTCTGTCTGTCTGTCTGTCTGTCTGATTTTCTTTGTTTTTCTCTCTTTCATCTTGGTTCTTTCTCTTTGTTTTTTTCTGGTTTTCTGTCTCTCTTTCTTTCAGTTTTTTATTTTTTTCATCCTCCAGTGTTTTTATGTGTATCCGTCTCCATCCAGACACCCATCAGCCACATGCATGTACATCCTTTAATATGCACCTACATTTGTGACTGTGTATGAGCCAGACAGAGTCTCTCTCTCTCTCTCTGTGTGTGTGTGTGTGTGTGTGTGTGTGTGTGTGTGTGTCCTGTAAGCCTTGCTGTGTGTAAGTAGTGTTGGCAGGCCTGTCTGTGTATGCAGGCAGCACATGTTTTCCGCTCTATTTGTGTCTGAGTGTGTGTGTGTGTTGGCCTGTGTGTACATGCCAGTGTGTGTGTGTGTGTGTGTGTGTGTGTGTGTGTGTGTCTGTGTGTGTGTGTTGGCCTGTGTGTACATGCCACAGTGTGTGTGTGTGTGTGTGTGTGTGTGTGTGTGTGTGTGTGTGTGTGTTAGCCTGTGCTCACATACTGCTACATGTTTCTAGTCATGCATGCGTGTGTGTGTGTGTATATGCATGTTGATATATGCTTGTTTCAACATGTGCAATGTTGTTGTTGTGCCTCTCTGGACTGTGATGACTGAATATGACAAGGTCACTACTGTCATTTACCTGTCACACACACACACACACACACACACATACCGCCATGACATGCACAGACATGTACAAGCATGCAAGTGTATTCACAGAAACACACACACACACAGTAACACACACACACACAGTAACACACACACACACACAATTGATGCAATTAGCATATCGAAAACCATTTAGAAAGACATCTTCTCTCCTCTTATCAGTATTCAAGCAGATACTTCAACAAGTGACGTGTCCTTTTCACTTCTCTTTGTGTCTCTCTTTCACACACACACACACACACACACACACACACACACACACATACTGACAGCATGTAAATGTTAAAGACACTATGTAAATAGCTCGGCCTTACAATGGATCGGTTTGGTGGAAGTCCTTCCTTCCCACAACAGACCTGATTGGATGAACTGAGTGATGTATGTAAATACTGAACAGAAAGGTGCAGGTGTGAACGGCTGCTCAGATACGACGTTTAACCTGATCATCACATACAAGAGGAGCCTTTTTGTGTTATTTGTCAAAACTCTGTTACACCATAAAAAATAATGACTGGAAATGGATATACTGTAGATCAGGGGTTCTCAACTGGTCTCACTCTGGGACCCATGTTTTCTCATGGTCATTAAGTCACGACCCACTTTTATAGAAGCACTTCACTACATATCACACACTGGGGTTTCTATCCCTTTTTATCCTCAATGTATGAAAATCCACATTTTAAATACTCGAGGTCATATTTCGCTTTGCCATCTTGCCTCTGAACGCGTCAACACAAACTTAAAGTGAACGTCAATCAAATGATGGTTACCATGGCTACGGCGCGAGACAGCTGCACATCTCTGATGCATGCCTGTCAAAATATATTTTTTTCAAAATAAAAGACAAGTCCAACATCTGATGCGTATTAAACATTATTTATTTATTTATTTTTGACCAGCTGTCCGCGACCCACCCAGAACGGGTCTGCGACCCACTTTCGGGTCGCGACCCACCAGTTGAGAATCACTGCTGTAGATCATTGGCTGGCAAGTTATTAATTGAAGAACAAGTTTAAATAAAGTAAATATAGTTGCAGTTCACAGATTTAACACAGTATGTCAGTTTTATATCAATCATCTCCACTAACTTTGATAACTGACTTAAGAGACTTTCTTAAAGAATAACTCCAGTTTGTTACAACTTGGGTCTTATTTGAATAGTTTTTTTGATTTTCATCAAGATTTGAGACTTTTCTCTTTAATGATTCTGAATCAATTCACAAATTCCCCCCCAAAATATTTTTGTAAATTACTGATAATGTCGTGTTTATGGAGAAGAAAAGACAGAACTGAACAGTGAGGGTAAAGTGCAACATCTGGATGGTGAATAACGCACACACACTCGAGATATCTTCTTCCAAAAAGGCACAAATCTGATCAAACTTTGATGTTACAACAAATAATTAGTTTTGAAAGATGATGGTGAAGTATTTTGTTAAGATTTCAAACACCATCATCATGAGATAAACGTTAGCGGAGTGTAGCAGCGAACCAGCGAAGCGAATTTTCACCTTGCGGGAGTTTCACCGCCCCAAACAGCCAAAATACTTTCCTGTACGTTAGCTGTAAGCGCTGTAAGCTAGCTAGCTACGACCGTGTCTGAGGGAGAGTTTCTGTGTGTTTGTCTTCAGTTCAGCTTCTGACTGAACTCACCAGAAACTCCTTTTCCCTTTGTCTCTGTATGTTTATGAAGTACATGCATAAAGTGCTGCAATACACTCAAGTTGAAACATTTTTGCACAGAGGCGTATTCGCATCAATTCACATGTACTCGCATCTTTGCATTAACTTTGTATGTAATCGTACTGCACTAAAAAGTGCGCTCACTTTCAGTTTTAGCTCTAAATAAATCTAATCTGGCTAAACTGTTAGCTTGTTTACAACTTGCCTGATCATATATTATATATTTCACACTATCATAGCCGAGTTATCTTAAAGACCCAACTTCTTATAAACTAGAATTTTAAAATACAGACTCACCCGTTATATTTTTAGCTCTAAACTGACCAGTAAAAAGTTACTTTTAGCTTTAAGATGTTTAAAGTGAATCATGACTACTGAATGCACCGAATGAACTTTCTATCTTTCTTGTGTTGTCTGTCCTCTCCTACTTTCTATTTTAAGGTTTGTGTCGCCATCCTGACATTTCGACTTTTCCGCGCTTTAGCGTTAGCATCCTGCCTTCGCTTTATACCACACTGTCAGCAGTAGCATCCTAGCATTAGCTCGTCTTTGTAATTACAGTGATTATCAACAGCACCAGCAGGGTGGAAGAGACTTGTGGCAGAAAAATGACCTCTCTCTCTCTCTCTCTCTCTCTCTCTCTCTCTCCCTCTCTCTCTCTCTCTCTCTCTCCCTCCTTATGTCTACTTTGTGTCTCTCGCCCACTCTTTCTGCTTATCTGCGAGTCAACCAGAGTTTAAGTGAAGATTACTTTAAAATTTGAATCTCTTTTTTCCTCCCCTTCTTCTTCTTCTTCTGTCTCTCTTTCCTTCTGTCACTCGCCCCTCCTCTTCCTCTCGTTAGATTCTGTTGTCTTAAAATAGAGACTGTTGTCACCCTCGCTGAGATATAACACACACACACACACACACACACACACACACACACACACACACACATGCACTGGCAGTGATGTCACTCTCTCTCCCAGCTATCCCGCCATGCCATGACATCATCGTCTGATGCCATTAGTCACAGCACACACACACACACACACACACACATACACACCCAAGCATCCACGTGCACGATCGCTCACATGCACAAACACACACACACACACCGTCAAACTTTTACACTAAAGCTCTTTTCAGACATGGAGAATGTAACACTGCTGCTTCATCAAGCTTCATTCATTCAGACGGAGGCGTCTTTCACATTAAAAGCTGCTTCTGCCTTTATTCAGACATGACAATACGTCTGAGACAATATTCAGCACCTGCTGTACGAGAGGGAGCAGACAGAGAGAGAGAGTGTCAGTTAAAATGTTATAACAGGAAGGAAGCGAGACGTTTTCTTCTCTCTCAGGCTGCATCACTCACGGATTTTAAAGCAGCTGTAATCGATATTTTTAGCTTTAGCATTTAGCAGCTAAAGCGCCAGATGTTTCCCTTCACGTTGTCCACTCCATTTGAGAAGTTTACATTTGGAGTAAAGAAGGAGAAAAAAGAGGTGAAATCCTGCTACTATAGTTTGTTTACGTAGCCTCCGGAGCCGGAGGAAGCTTCCTGAAGTTGACCAATCAGAACAGAGTGGGCTCATCGGGAGGCGGGGCCTTAAAGAGACAGGAGCTAAAACGGCCTGTTTCAGACAGAGGCTGAACTGAGGGGCTGCATAAAGGACCAGTAGAAGATAAATAAGGAGTTTTTAACTGGAAATCATGTAAAGATATTCCAGTAGAGCCCCAGAATATAAATATAGAGCTGGAAATGTGCTGAATATGTCCTCTTTAAGTTAGCTTATCTCAAAGCTAGCATTGAGATGTTAATTTATTACAGTGACACGTTGCACATTTCTCTCTCTGCATGTTTGACTTTGTTCTGCTGTGGTCTTTATGTTCATCCGACTGCGTTCACTTGTGTCGTGTTCAAAGTTTCAAAGACACGTTTCAGGCAGGTCCGACCTCGTGAGATTGCAGTCATGACTTTTACGTAAAAGTGACTCAGATGCTTATTCAGACACACTCACGCTCTTAAATCAACACACACGCTCATAATCACAGCCACATGCATGCACACGCATACAGAACATCATAACAGATACACATTTCTCCCACAGGGTCTTGAATTGGACACACATTCAATTTTACAGGCGTGTTGTCCTTGACATCTCTGGTGACCATTAACCAGTGACATGATTTAAATCAGCCGGCTACCA
Organism: Thunnus thynnus; assembly: GCF_963924715.1. Classification (NCBI taxonomy): domain Eukaryota; kingdom Metazoa; phylum Chordata; class Actinopteri; order Scombriformes; family Scombridae; genus Thunnus; species Thunnus thynnus. The sequence goes on from NC_089520.1 coordinate 2,396,120, forward strand.
TTTTAATCCAATCAGCTTTAAGGAATGAGTTGTTGGCTCAGCGTTTAATCCAATCAGTTTTTCGAAATTAGTTGTTGCCGGCCAGAATCAATCAGACCTGCCCACCTGGTAATCAAATCCAATACCATGATTCACCGTATGGCCGTGAAATATATTCAGACTGTGTTCCGCCTCGGTGTTTCTGTTCTCTGATTCTCCTCTTGTCTTCCTGTCTAGAATTTCTTCATGTGCCTCTCTTTGTGTTTACTCCCTCTTCATCTCTCTCTCTCTCTCTCTCTCCCTCTCTGTTTTGTATTCACATTCACACAGACTCCCTCTTCCTCTCAGGTCATCTCTTTCACAACAATTTCCTTGACTTGTTTTGGAGACACTGATATGAAAGCAGCTTTGGTTGCTGAGTCCTGTGGGAAACTGCTCATCATTAAGAGGGAGGACAGCGTGTTGAGGTATCAGGGAATAATTTAGGAGACAAGTCGCGGATTTCATCCGCTGGCGTCAACTGCTTGAATAGCTGTATTGTCCTTAAACAATACTGCGATGATACCCAACAGGGAGGGAGAGCACCTGGTGTTTCTTAAGTATGTGCAAATATGACCACAATGCTAATAAATTGAGAACACTTTCATAGCTAAACTAAATACTGGGACAAATTATTACAGTTAATGATGAGCAATACAATAATTTAAAATATTCCCTCTCTCCTGTGTAGCAGTTACACACAAACTGTCTCTTTATAAAGGCTAAAAGTTTAGAATTATTTGCTTCATTTCAGCAGTAACAGAGCTCTGGCCTTGAAGGACGAGAATGTTTTTCTGCAATTGATTTTAAAAAAGAAGACGAAAAAGAAGAAAAAGCTCCTTTAGACGTCAGCGATGTGGGACAGGATTTATGAGAAGGTGATGTTTGTGTGTCCATGTGTGTGACTTGTCATCATCATCATCATCATCATCATCATCATTATTGTCATTACAATCATCATCACTCCCACACATCTGTAGGATTTACATAATTCAAACGTTTAATGTGGTTTCAAACAGCCTACAAGCTCTTATTTTTACAGTCTTCGTCATTTCTGCTGGTGTGGTTCAAGTTTTGGGAGTAAAGAGTTTTTATCTCTTATTAGGACAATGCATGGATTTACATTCATTATCCAAAGATTAATCACAAGCACAACATGTCTAACACCAAACTTTACCTTTACTGCCCTGATGAGTAATTTCAATCAATATTTTTCACCCTCACTCCAGTAATAATTACAGCTAGAATGACCTGTTTTTTGTTGCGCCTCTTCTAAGTTGAATCCCATTTGGAACTGTACTGAACTGGTTTTTTTGCCAACTTTTGACTTCAGCTTGGAGTGAGATTTGTTCCCATGGAAGGGGGGGGGGGGGGGGGGTGAGCATTTTTGATGTGTACTCCAGATATTAAACATATTTTTCTTCAAAACATAGGATAAGAAATATCTATGCTCCTCACCGTGTCGCTCCCATCATCTGACACTCCGGTTTTAGTGTCTCTGGTCGATCCAAATACAGTGGAAACCGTCTTATAGTGATCACAGTTACAGTGATCAACCGCTTATATACATCAAAAAGCTCGGGACAGAATCATTCTTATACAATTTTACCTTATTCTCATAGTTCAGGTGTATTTAGCGGCTGTGGCACTATTATCAGGCGTTGCAGCACCTCTGCAGGGCTGCGTGGAGGTGCAGGGTGTGGGTGTGTTTATTTGTAACCGCCGTGAAACAATCAGAAAATAACATTTTATTCCTCTCATTCACCAGTGCTCTCTCTCCACATCCACTTTCTAGCTCACTCAACCACTGCTTCTCTCTCTCTCTCTCTCTCTCTCTCTCGTCTTTTTTAAAATGAGACGGGAAGCCGTCAGCAAAGCCTAACTTTATTTTTAACGTTATCAAACGAAGAGCAATTTCCTCCCCTCTTCCTAGTAATGTTTTTGTCTGCCCTCATGACAGGGTTGTACAGTGTTACAGGTTGCATTTCTCCAAAAGTTGATTCTGGTTCAACTTTCTCACTGCGGCGCACCCTCAGGACAGGAAATGATTATTAGATGAATGACTATTTCATATTTGAAAAGTTTTTCATCCCAATCAACCCTGCTCTGCCTCAGAAACAGCTTTAGCTAACCTGGTGTGCTGAGCTCAGAGCTGCACTGATTAGAGCCAGTTGTGGTGAAGCACAGTCTTTTATTTGACGTGAGATTTAAGAGATTGATTTTAGAGAGACTAGACCGTGTTGGAAACTCTGTATAATGTTAAATTATTGTTATATTACTAGATTACTAGATTACCCTGATTACTACTTACCAGATTACATACTCTGAGCAGCATGCATGGGAATAAATCACAATATAATAGATTTGTGTATATTTCTGGCTTCCCCCCTGATGGTTTGAATAACTCGCTGCTGCACAGTGCTGCTGTCGCGCTGTGCTGCTCTGTCTTGTCTGTCCGTGCGCTGTCAGTGTTCTTTTTTCATACTGCAACGTTATAAGTTATGAATTTGTTTTTCAGTGTGTGAGAAAATGGATGTGTGGCGTGAGAGTGTGTGAAAAGTGTCAGTTGCATGAGTCTTACGGTCGATGTGAGAGTTGGCAGCCCTGCTAATCTCACTTTAACCATGAAGAAATGATATGCACCATACAAAAACAGAAAATATTTCATACTGATAACAAGCTGTTATTACTATAGAATCTTTAATGCAGTTGATCTGCTCGTCCATAAGATCTTATTTTTGTTAGTGCATGGACATTTGTCATTACACTCACTTTGTAACCGCAGCCCTATATATTACGATTAAATCTCAATAAAGAAATGTATCCCCCAAAAAAGAAAGAAATGATGTCTAGATGTCCTTGTACTTTAAAGTCTGTTCTTTTCTGCAGGAAGACCTACTTTTCCTTCTATTGCATCCTTCACTGTTCGGTTCCTATTGTTTTGTGTGAAAATTAAGAAACTGTTTTTGCTAATCCAATAGAAACATGCTAACACCAACATATACAACCTATTTAGCAACTAATATAATGTCAGAAAAAACATAAACCAGGAGACTCTGTAAAATCAACAAATAAGCTGTTGTAATGTAACTACAGGTAGAAAGTTCCATGACCTCTGCTATATTTTAACAGATGTTTGTCCCCACAATGTGAATATTACAAGTCTGCACACAGACACACACACACACACACACACACACACACCACCCACTCTCTCTATCAGTGCTGACCTCATGCATGGCTGATTCATGGCTTATTCCCTCGAGTCCTTTTCTACAAGGACAGGTCCATGGAGATGTTAACTCTGTGTGTGTGTGTGTGTGTGTGTGTGTGTTAGTGTGTGTGTGTGTGTTTGTACGTGGGGAGACCTGGTTTATAACCCCACGCTGAAGCATCTCAAAGAGTTTCAATAATTCATATGTTCTGTATTTGCATCTGTCTCTCTCTCTCTCTCTCTCTCTCTCTCACACACACACACACACACACACAAGCTTACATGCACACACACACACACACACACATTACCCAGAAAAAAGTAAATGCATCTTTTCAAATACATGCAACCAAGCACATACTGCACACACACACTCCACTGCACACAAATACCCAAGCAGTCCGACAGACTACACAGAATACACAAAATTTCCAGACAGTGACGTGCTTACATGCTGTTTTGGAACGGTACATACTGGAAAACAGAGTTTATTACTCTAAAATGGATCACTCTAGTAGAAAAATAACCACAAAATATTTTTCTGGACACCTTTTGGCTTCAAAATAAGCATAGGATTGCACATTTATTGCATATTTCAAGTTCCTTCTCAAAACACACACACACACAGACAGGCATTTTCCTGTTCCTCAGTCTTACTGTAGAGCCTTCTGTCTTTTATTGAGGTGAGCTTACTTTAGATTTATTGCCTGGATTTTGAGTGAATTTGTCTTTTTTTGTTTCAAAATTTATTTATTTTTTCGGTGTTCCTTTGTTATTAATGTTATTATCTTTCATAGGGGTTTTGGTCTGCAGAAAAACATTGCTTGTTGATAGAAAACCTTTTACAGTTATCTCCTTAGCAGCCATATTGAAAACTTTATTGGCAAAGATTCAAGGTCAAAACAATGTTTTTCCTGTTGCTATGATAGTAAATGATCTTTTGGTGGTGAAAGAAAATGTTAAAAGAGTTTTTTTAAAAGTAGAAAAGGGGTTTGGAAGATACTTTTGTTAATTACTAAACAACACTAGAACATAAACTTCTAATTTCACATATCTGTGGAGCCGTTTCTAAACAGACTAACGTGACCAAACTCTTCATGATGAAGGAACATGTCACCCAGTTTTTGGACAACAACGGAGGAATAAGATATATCAGGCTTTACTTGTAAGATACACTTTGACCATTGCTCTGCAGAAGTGAATTCATCTGAAAAGGATGAGACACTCGCTTAGACAACCGTTTCAGCCACTTCTCTCTCTTACCAGGTGGTCGTATAAAGCATCTTCTGTCATTCATCTTCTCCATCACCCTCTATCTCCTCTTTTTATTATTCTGTGCTCTCCTTCCACCCGTCTCTTTCGCCAGTTTTCTGTATCTCAGGTGGTCTCTCTCTGAAGTTAAAGCAACCTCCCTCCCTCTGTGTGTGTGTGTGTGTGTTATGTTGTCATGAGACGCTACTCGTCTAGCGTGCCAGACAGCCTGCATCGCGTTTGTGACCTACTTTGGCTCAGAGTGTATATTTTTTATGAGATTGGGAGATCCAGACGCTCACAGTGCAAATGGAGATGCATACTGAAGGAGTCCACAAAAAAAACACACACACTTTTAAGAGCATACAACAACCAAATCCCCTGCATCTACACTCCAAAACACACACACACACAGGTATATACATTTGAAATTATTGAAAGGATAGCCCCTCGAGATGTAGCGTCTCGTTTTCAAGGGAGATCCTACAGACACAAATACAAAACACATACATATAAACAAAAAAAGCATTACATAACAAGCATACACTCTAAATACACAGATACAGACACATCCCCGGCCCTCAGCTGTTGTACAAGAAAAATTACAATGACCCAGATAATAAATCAATTACATCAGCATGAAGAGCAATTGAAGCAGTTTGTAGATTGTAAGTACACACAAATTAGAAGTATAAACAGATTGTTTTAAGATGAGAAAATAAAGATGTCCTGAAGCAGTGGAGAGAGGTAATAGATCTCAGAAAAAACAGGAAGTTTATTCCAGTCGGATGAAGCTTTGTATTGGAAATTATCTGCATTTGACTTCTTTGAAAATTCTGGATACAAAAAAAAGAGGGATATTGCATGTCTGAGTGGATATGAAACTAAAAACTGCTCTACATTGGGAGGACAATTAAAGTAAACACATTAGAAGATGAACTGAACACAGTGAAATTGCCTTTTAGATTTAGGCTTCAACCAATTAAACAATTCATACATGAAACAATGGCGAGTTCTATACGGACACCTCAAAACAAATCTATATATTGAATTATATACAACATTAAGGGGCCTAAGATGAGTGTCAGAGGTGTTCTGATGGATGATGTCAGCATATTCAATAAAAGGTCAACTGAGAAATTATTCTTTTCCTGAATTGAAATGTAAAACAATTAATTGATAGATAAAGTGAACTCAGACAACCATATGGTCTTATTTATTATAAAAAAAATCAATGTGGGGTTTAAAGGAGAGCTCAGGGTAAATCCAAAGTCCAAGATATTTGAACAGATCAACTTTCTCAAGGGGTGACCATCAAAATTAATATCAATGGCCAAAGCGCAAAACCTCCTATCTGCAGAGTTTTCTGATTGGCGGATTTCACTTTGGATGATGAGAACGAGGAAGGCTGCTCATATTCAGTCTGTCTGCAAGATAATGCCTCCCTTCGTTGTGACAGAAAAGTCACACAACAAAACAAAAACACAACGCAGAGTCCCTGGATGTGTAGAGAGGCTACAGCACGAATCACTGAACATTCATTTCCAGTGGACGAGGAAGCAAATACACTGAATTTGAGGAATTCTGACCCTAGTATACTACAATGTAGTAACTATTACATTTACCACATCCTTTTACTTGAAAACAAACTTAATTTTATTTTTAATTTAATTTAAATTATTAACTTAATTTAGAGCATCGTTTTGTAGAACCTCTTCCAACTTGCATCAAGTGCAAAAGCGCCTATCTGCACTTTGCGAGGCATTAATATCTATAACACATAATATAATAATATAGTCCAAAAACAGTGTATTATGTGTTGGGTATCCTTAACAAATAGCATTCTGCATAAAAACAAGTTTTTTTTAGTTTTCTCAAAAAAGTGCATTTTTCAGATCGGAGGTTTTAATCTTCGGCCGTCGATATTCAAATCAAAGGGATATGAACGACTATGTCATGTACCAAACACCACACTGCGGGACTTCTTCTGATTCAATACAAGTTTATTATTATGAAACTAGGTTTGGACAAAGTTAAAATCGAACTGTAAAGAATTCTGGATTTGTAATATATCAGAGTTAGAAGTGTAAATAACAGTGTCATCAGCATAAAGATGAACAAGACAATTTGAGCATATTTTAGGTAAGTCATTCATAAAAATAGAAAAAAGAAGTGGTCCCAAGGTGGAACCTTGTTGAAAACAAATGCTTTTAAACAATTAAATAGTCAGATTGAGAGCCCTGAAAGACAACACACTGACATCTATTATCTATTATGGGTTAAAGCAATAGAATAGAGCTTATACAAGAGGAGATAGTGATCATCCATATCAGAAACCTCGGAAATATTGATAGAAAAAAATTGCACCTGTGAGTTGTCCCTTATCAAAGGGACAACACATCATTAGTGAATTTTAAAAGAGCCGTGGTGAAAAGTTAGATCTAAAACCTGACTGGGATGAAGATAAAATATTGAACAGATTGCTGTACTGTGATTATTGATTAAAAATAGTTTCTCAATGATTTTTGCAATAGTACAAATAATAAAAATTAGTCAATAATTATTAACATCGGGTCTCGACCTTTGAAAAGAAGGTTAACTCTGGCACAATTCCATATGGGAGGAATTCAACAAGTAGACAGAGACAAGTTAAATAAATCTGCAAGAGGATACATTACTAGATGTTTAAAAATTTGGCTTCCAAACCATCTGGACCAGCACTACTACTTTCTTTTAACTCACATAACACATGAAAAACATCAATAGGCAAGATTTTTCTAAAGGAAAATGAACCATTAGGAGTAATGGAGTTTGATGAACCAGCTGTACTATAGTAATTATAGTGTAAAGAACCACAGGTAGACAACAAATGCTGATTAAAAGCATGAGAAATAAGTAAAGGATCAGAAATAATTTCACTTTTAATTTGTATCCGGTTTATGAAGCTTTAATTAGTTTTATTAAGAATATGGTTCAATTTATGAAGCAGTTCCTCTGTTTATTCATCTGCGTACCTTATGTCACTAAGGATGCTGGTTGGCATAGAGACAGAGTCCTGAAAGACCGATGCTCAAGCTTACACAACAATGATCAAAGTACAAGACGTACATAGAAGGATGTGTACGACACACACTCGCCCAGGTGTATACATACACTTCAACATACACATAGGAGAGTGAAAACGTCTCTTTGGTATGCAGCAGTGGCTGAAGTCTGCTCTCTTTTGCTCTCTTTTTTTATTATTTGAAGGGGGCTTTGAGTAAAAGGAAATGCTTAAGTATCATCACGCTTGAGTGGCATTTCCATGGCCGAAAGCTTATTTAATTCAGCCCCTAAGCTTTTTAAACAGAGTTCCCAATTAATTTTTAAATTACTGCGCTGACTTGTTGACTAGCTTCTGACACTTGAGAAATTATGTTAATTTCCACACCTCTTATTGTGCCGGAGTCAGCTCGCTCCTGCAGTGCTTTCAGAATGCTGCTCAGGATGTTGAATCAATGAAATGCCTCGTAGGCCTCGTGGCTATGGAGCCAAACACGCTGCTGGTTTACAACGAAATCACTCACACACACACACACACACGCATATACAAACACACACATTTGTCAGCTCTGAGCTTTGGCAAACACTTGACTATGTACACCCACAAAGTGCAAATGAGCACGTACTCACCAGTGTTGTTTCTCTACTTGTAGGGACCTTAATTGCTTTACAGACAATTCAATCTAAACTGTCAAACTGGCAAGAAAGGAGGAATCGGGGAACATTTAAGCACCACTACTTGATTGATGTCAAACAAGGAAACATGCTTGAAAACACATCTGTCTTTACACTTTAAATCCTTTTAATGGAGCAGTATTTGGGTCGTGCTGGCAGCATGGCTCTGTGGATGTCAGTGTTGGTGTGTCTGTTGCGCTCGTGCACCACTTTGGTCGAGACTGAAATTTCTCTGTAACCACTGGATGAAGTGGCAGGAAACTTTGTACAAACATTCATGGTCCTCACACAATGAATCCTAATAACTTTAGTGATCCACTGACTTTTCCTCTAGCACCACCAACAGGTTTTCATTTATGGTTTTAAGTGAAATGCCATCAGATGTTCATGCTCCCCTCAGGATGAATTAGAATCAATTAACTTTTCATCTAGCACCATTTAACCCTTAAAGAAACCTTAAAAACTAATAACATTGCATTGAGCCTTATGCTGTATGTTATGTTTAGTGCTAATTAGCAAATTTATTCTTTATTCTTTATTTGGATTTCCATCAGCTTCTACAAATTGGTCGCTAGTCTTCCTGGTGTCAATACAACAACAACAAGAATAAAACAAACAGCAATTTAAAATGTAATTAATCAATACAACTAGAAAAAGCAAAATAAGCCATATATAGAGAGATCAGGAAATAAGTGAATAAGACAATACAAAATTATAATGAAAACAAAAACAAACTTGTCAAGATAGAGAACAGTTCTCATCATACAGTTTGTTTGTGGACATGATGCTGCCAGGTGACCAGTGCTGACCTGACATGTGTTATACCTGTATAACAGAAACCAGTATATGCTCATTTTCCTCAGAAGAGTCTAGATTTTAATTTAGCCTCCACAGTTTGCCATGATAATCATTTAAGCATCTCACACACATTAGCACAGAAAGATCATTGAAGAACTAACCTGGCTGCTCTGTTCTGTGCAATGTGAAGTTAAGATAGTGAACATGGTGAACATCAGCACGCTGACGTTAGCATTTAGCTCCAACACGCCTGTGTCCAAAATCACTGCCTCGTTCATTTTATTTGTTTCTGAATCTGCATCTGCTGAGTCACATTAATCAACACCTGCAGCACAGCGGCTCTTACAAGCTGAAATTACTTGTCTGTTTTTTCTGTTGCATGTGGTGAGACACTGTGGATGCACTTACAGTACAATATGCAATAAATAAAATGAATCAGAAATATATTCATGTGACCTGGAAACGTTTAATCATCACAATTATTTCTCCTCATCTCTGTTTTCTTTCTCCCTTCCACAGAGTTGAAAGAGAAACAGGAACGAGGATAAAACTCACCCCTAACACCGGCTCCACCAGCTCCATCCCACCGTTCCACCCCCAGACCCAACCTCCCCTCACCCCTCTCATAGCTCCAGGGCTCTCCAAGGGTTCCTCGCCAGGTTCTCCAAAGGGCTCTCTGTGGTGTTCTGGAAAGCTCCATTCGCCTCGGGGGCCTCGGACCTTCATGCGTCTCCCAGCGGCAGAGTCCACCCACACCTCCACCCACCACACCACCACCACTACCATGAGCTGTGAACAGGAGTTTGGAGACGGGGCCATGGGGGTCACGCTCACGCTGCGCCTCCTCATGCACGGAAAGGTGAGGAGGGAGGGAGACATGTACAAATATGTACAACTGAGGATCAGTCTGTGACTTTACTGCCAATATAAAAACTTCATGTACAGTATTTTTGTAAATATCAGTCCGTCTTTCTGCTGCTACTTCACCAGTCAACCAAACCTGAAAAGAAAATTAAAGCTGCAAGCAGCGTTGGTCGGGACCTCGCACTCTGGCCCGTCGGGATCAGATCATTTTGCTTTTTAAAAATGAGGGATATTTCTTACAAGTGTGGTGTGCTTTTATTTTGAAAGTTTAATTGACATGTGTACTGTCAGGTGTGTGGAGACAATAAGTAACTGCAGCTGGACACACAAAAATACTCATACATTTGAATGGAGAGTGTGAGCGAACCCACACCTTTTTGAACATTTACTGCTTCCACATAGTTTTAGATACAAACTTCATTTGACCTTTAAATGAGTCACGAGTGAATTTACATGTTTTCTCTATCTTTTATTGTTTTTGAGATATTAGAGTGTGAGTTTTAAAGTCTTTTCTTGCTCCTCCTGTGATTTTATAATGAGTGTGTATTGCGGAATGTTTCACAGCACTGAGGGAGTGACATCACCAGGAGCAGTTGGAGAGGAGGATTTTAGAGTACGCTTCTTGTGAAATATCCTCATAAATCCCATGACTTTGGCCAAATCTAACATTAAAAATCATATTTTAGTAGGAAATTTCATTGCGGTTCCATTGATACAGGTTTGAAAGTGGTCAGACTTATAGTTTAGACTTCAGAAGCCTCTGTTTGACACAAACTTTATGCCTCCCCATTGTTTTACATTGTAAGGTGTCATGTGGCACTGCAACTTTGAGGGCTTATAAAATCCTTATAAACTGTTCGAGTTATTACAAAGTTTTTAACTTTTTTCAGTACAGTGTCATAAGTCACCTATTAAAGTTTGAAGCCGATACCATTAATGCCCTCGGAGGAGATAGTGTTTGTTCGGGGGCCAAAACTGTGGCAAAGTCTTATTTTGAAAGGCTAATTGCGGACTTCCTGTTGGATTTAGGTCAGGGGTGTATGATTTGTAGGTCTTGATGAGATGAATAATTGAGAATTGGTTTGATCTCTCTACAACATTCCTACGGGCCATGGCCGCCATTTTAGTTACATAGATGGCGCAAGAGAGCACATTTTGGCACTTTGGGGGTCAATTTTTACATTTTATCAAATTTAAACCAGACTTGATGATGCCAAATTTGGTGAGTTTTTGAGCATGTTTAGGGGGTCAAATTTAGGTCTGAAGTGGCGTAATAATAAAGAAACAAACAAACAAACACACAAAATACAATAAATAGGGTCCTCTGCCTTTTGGGCTCTGTCCCTAAATAATTTGGCAAAAGTAACTGATTTCCTGGAAAGAAGAAGCATTGACATAGAAACGTACCTTTCCATCAGATATGTAATGTGTGTAACAGTGTAACACGTCTACACAGAAATTGCTTCAGCTGCCTTTTACATGAATCAATACAGCTGGAGTATGTGGCCCAAAGCTTATTTTTAGCTTTATTTTATCACCTGTAACTACAGTCGTTGTGTATCGGGCTCTGAGTGCTTCTAAAACTTGGGTGACCTACGCTCAACCCTGTACCTGAACGCCTCCAATGTTCAACATGCTGCTCACACTATGGAGGTCTGCTGCACAGAGCAATAAGATATATCAGGCTTTTAGACACAGACGTTACTTGTTAGTAGATCAGTTCATTGTTGGTTTGGCTCCAAACATGAGATTTGTTGACAATAAGAAAAATATAGAAAATCGACAGCCTTATCGTTTAAGCGGCTGGATGACAGAGAGTGTATCTATCCATCCTTTGAGAGTGTTTATTTTAACATTCCCTGTTTGTGTTTTTCTCCCACAGGAAGTTGGAAGCATTATTGGCAAGGTGAGTTGCAGTTTCTACCTCATAGAGTGAACCAAATACTTTCTGTCTGAATAAGCATTGGTCCACTGCATGAAAAAGACAAAAGCTTATCAGGCAATTTAAATGTCCAGTCTACCAGAAAGGATTTCTCTAGAAATAGAATATTATGTTTTTCATATCAGAACAAATTAGAGCACACAGCAAATGATTGTGTCTATGTTGAAGTCATTAACAAGAGTTTGTGAGCATCATTAGACAACAGTTACACATGCAATAATTTCTATATAGTGTGTTTTTTTTAAAAATCCTCCCCATCTTCAAACTATGGTTTTCTAAAATTGGCATGCCGCTCAAGATAAGGCTCAGTGTAATCCTGCTGCAACGATATAAAGTTGCCATGAAATATGCATTATTAATGTGTAAAATTTCCAGTCAGGCCATGTCATTCCAATCTGTACTTACTGAAAAAGGCGCCGCTCTCCAGGGATGCGAGTCAATTTAACTGTGGACGTGTTAAATAAACCCCTGTAGGATTTTTCCAAATATATCACAGCCAAGTGAAGTGTGATAATGACCGCTGTCCTCACAGCACACTCACTAAACCCATGATTGAGGCTGATTTCCTTCAGCATATATTTAGATTCCCCCCCTCCTCATCACTTCTACTGTGTGGTCTATCAGCTCGAAGTGTCTGACATAATGATGGCTTGAGAATTACATCACCGTGTTACAGTTCTAGCTGGGGTCGTGTCAGTCTGTAGTCGCACCGCAGGAGCTTCACCAGCATTAAACAAGACTGAGCTGAGCTGATGTTCACTACAGTCGAACTCAAACAGGCTCATGTGATACAGACAGCTGTCAAAATCAGGTATTATAGAAAGAAACATACATAAACATACCACATAAGTACTTTACATAAGAGCAGTCTTCCTGAGCACATTTCTTTGTGTTTAGTGTCATATTCATAGCATTAGACTCTCATATCTGTTAGCAGCCGCGGTGAAGCTGCTGCTGGTGTTGCTGGTGTTGCTGCTGGGGGGCATCCCAGTGGCTGCTGATTAGCAGGTGGAAAACATCACTGATTCATTTCCCTCACCTGGATTTTTCCAGTTGAACCTGCGATATTTAAGTTATAACCTGCTTCTTAACAGCAGGTTTCACCCTGGAGAAAATGCATAAACTGTTATAAAACATTGTAATAAAAAAGTAAAATAACTTGAAACAATCAAACTGTCTTTTAAAAGGAAATTACGTTTTATTTCCACCTGATGTATTTCCTATAAATGCATATTCATCCATGCACGCTGGTTCGTTTACATGTATGAGGTTGACTTTCACAAACTGTTCTGAAGAAACTAAGTGCAAAACATCCAAATAATATATTTTGAGGATTTTATTTTGATGACCAGTTGTATTCATTTGAATCAGTCCTGTTGCCTTTCTGCTTCCATTCTCCAACTTCCTTCTTCCATCCTGTTTATTTGGAAAGCTGTAGGAGGCTCAGCAGGTTGCCTCGATATACATCGTTTTGCTGTTTTTGAATCCTTGTTTTCCTGAATCTCTATAACGGAGCTGGAGAGCACAAAGTCAGCATGACACAAAGAGCCACGATGGACACATTGATGGGAAATACATCAGGTTGAAATAAACCAGAATTATCATTTAATATTCAGGTGTTTGTCTGATTTCCAGAGACTGTCCTCTTCAGAAAAAGTTCATGTTAGTTTAACTTTTAGTCAAGTTTTGGATGGAATAATTTTAAATATGAGGACACAATCTCTCCTATGCACTTGTAAAAAGCTGGTTAGAAACCTGTTTAAATGTAAACATGTAAAAGACTCACAAAGATGCGTCTTCCTGGCATCTACTTGTGTCTCCCTATATATAAACTTAAAATTCAGGGGTCAGACTCCAGATGTGGGATGTGACACATTTTTAAATCATTATTTTCATGAAATCTGTATTTTTTTAAATTCTGTAAACCAAACAAATACATTTCAAATACATGTTCTACATAAACCCAAATATGTTATGTAATATATTGATGAAAAAATGCTTCATAAATTGTTTCTGTGCCAATATCAACAAATCCAGTAGTTGCAGTTGAAACCAGTTTACATGATCAAAAACAGAAGTAAAGCACAATTTGGGGACAAAACTTCTAATCTTGGTTTGTTATTTTCAAATCTTCTCATCATTTTTCTTCAACACTCCTGTGGTACTTTATTCCTTAATTTAGTGACTTTAGTAAAGTTCAAGTTTATTTACATCACACAATATCATACAAAAGTAGTTCAAAGTGCTCTACAGAGTGATAGAATAGAAGAAAATAAGTTAAGTAAAGATGGACAGCATGCATGAACACCGACACACAAATAAAAGATCAATTTGTTTTCAGCTTGTTTCTGAAGGATGATATAGCATTGCTGCTCTTTATCCAGTTTTTCATTGAACTTTGGTGATTTGGAGGAAAAGCAAACTTTATAAACTCTCCTCTTGTGTTTCCACAGAAAGGAGAAACAGTGAAGAGAATACGAGAAGAGGTAAGACTGCGTCGCCCACCCCCCCCCCCCCGTCCTCTGTAATATTCTTTCATCTCTGCCGTCTTTTCCTATCTCCTATTAATCCACGATAACCCTTCGAATGCAGCTCACATGCATCCTGCTAATTATTACAGCATAATCGGGAAGCGGCGCAACACTGTGAAAATCCATACTAGTGCTGTGAGAAACAGGAAACATGGACACCAGATAGTAGCATGAAAGTCAGCTGTGTCCAACATGATTATATATGCTGTTAGTGCTTATTTCTGCTCTAATTGCATTGTACATAAAAAGATGCTTTTATCAGGAACGTGTAAGAAGTGTAGAAACTCGTCTCCTTGCATGTAGATTCCCATCATATCGAGCTATTTTTAGGATGCGAGTTATATATGTGATGGTGTATTTTGTGTTTTTTGAGCACCCGCTGTGATGTTAGCTATGTTGACGTGTACATATTTAGCCGTGTTTGCTGTCAGCAAATTGTAAAATGGTAGCAAGGCTCGGAGCTGTAGGTGTGGAGCTTCTCTATGGAATATGTGTCCGCTCTGCCTTCCCATCTTTCCCAGGAAAACAGAGATGCAAGTACAGAAAGAGAGAAAAGATGGTGAGAAAGAGAAGAAGAAAGACCAAAGAAAGACTTTTAATGCTACATGTGAAATAAAAGTCCAAGAGAGCCCCACAAAGACTGAAATGTTACATGTTCAGATGTTACTGGGCAGATATAAATGTATCTTTAGTCTTTTATAGCAAACATTAGCATTTTAACATTAGCAAGGTGTGGAAAAATTAGAGTATGATCTTAAAACGCTGTTAAAGATTAGTTGTGTTTGGTGATCTCGTGTATGAAGTAACAGCACCTTTATGTTTTCATCCTGAGGAGAAAGAGGATAGTATTTTTTAATTTCTATATGGTGTTTAGATTTTAAAGGCAGTGTGAGAGATGAGAATATTTAGCCTTTTTTTTCTGTTAAAAAACATTACGATAACTCTCTTGAGCAGAGAGAGAAATGTGACTGTTTTCAAGTTTAGTAAAAGCATAGATTGTAAAAAAATATGGACGTAGTCACCGTGACGTCACCCATTGGTTTGTGAACTGCCGTTTTGAAGCCTCGAGTGTAGCGATTTGACCGTCGCCATCTTGGATTCGGCCGTCGTCATGTTTCATTTTTGGAGCCAGAAGTGACCATATTTGAATGCGAGGGTGGAGCTGACCATAGCGCTAGCTGCTAGCTTGATTAGCACGGCGCATTTACAATCCATGATTAACAGTGATAATGCTAATGCTATTTTTCACTAGCGAAAAACAGGCTTAAAACTGTTAAAACAAAATGTACTCACCGGAAAAACTGATCGTCCGACTCATTGATGGGTCTTTTATTAAAACCAAACGCTAAACAAGACTTTTTTTTAGGCAACCACAATGTTACAATTAACTTTAAATGAACTGAAAACACTCTGTGAAATAGCAGCAGCTACGCTAATACGCAATGGTTACGTCACATAAGCAACATCGTTGCCGTGGTGGCGACTTGTCAATCACAACGTAGCCACGCCTTAAAGAATACACTCCTTTATTGTCAATTTCACTCTAAATGGAGCCATAATTTACAAAATGAACATCGTGCTGTATTGAAGAAGACTTGAAACTAGCAATTGAGACCATAAACTCATTAGGAAACAGTTCACTGAGGTAATAAATCAAGAGAGAAGTAGACTTCCATACAATCTGACTTCTTTTTGCAGCCGGTGGAGTCGCCCCCTGCTGGCCGTTAGAGAGAATGCAGGTTTTTGGCACTTCAGCATTGGCTTCATTTTTCAGCCGCTTGAGTAAAATAGAACTTTTTTTTTTTTTTTTAAAGTGATGCACCTCACGTCTGGGGACCCAACTCTCTTATCATTGACCCTCTTCTCCAACACTAACCTGTAACCATGGCAACTGTACACAATAACAAAGGCCACAGCTGGAGCTTCAAGATGCTCAGAAGACATAAATAATTATAAAGCATGACAACAAGATTTAACTGACAAAAAAATGACAAAATCAACAGTGATTCTGATCCTTTACTACGTTTTCATGCTGTTTTCATGAGCGACGCCTCTTTCACTCCTGGATCTAAAGCATCAGATGTTCTGTGTTCATCCTGCTGATTAAATCAGTGACTTGTTAATGTATGAAACACCTGATATGAATACCAGAGAGAGAGCAAAGATCCCCAGAGTTACTGTAAAGATTATCTTTGTCCAAACAGAAAAGAAAAGCATCAGTTTGTATGCATTTATTATTAAATGGCAGTCATAAAAGCCTCCATACGTCAGAACAGCAGCAGCATAAAGACGAGTAAAATATGAGAAAATATTATATTCAGATTTTTTTTAAACTATGAAATGAGGCTTAAAATGGGTCACAGAACTCCTTCCGGTGTGTTTCAACATGAAAACAATACGCTACTGTGTTTTAATGAGCCTAAATTTATTCAATTTAGTTCCCTGCTTGCCTGTAAAAATGTTGGATAATAACCCACAAACACATTCTTGGGGGGGGGGGAGAAATTATTTTAGAAAATGTGTGTCCTCAGAGGAAGAGTCTGAAGACGACCGCACATGAATCAACACTCCAGAGAGCGAGAGAGAGAGAGAGAAAAGAGAGGGAGAGCGAGGGCACGAAACAGTGAGGCGGGAGTTATGTTTCTGTTCATCCGTCAGGAGGATTTTAACTTTTTGAAATGTCGCAAAAAAAAAAATTAAACGTGAACTCGAGCCCGAGTTTGGGAGAATCAATCGGCTTGTTGAATAAATGTACAGCTGAGATACGGAGGAAGAACTGATTTACAAAAATGTATAAAAGATATGATCAAATGTTTATATGTCATAGTAAATATGTGCTTTCATATGTAACCTGTTAGAGCTCCTTTGTATTTGCTGCTTTATTTTATATTTATTTAGACTGGTGTGAAAGCACATCGTTTTATAATAGCAGATATGTCATTTTAGCATAAATATCAAGGAGGGGATCTCATTAGTGATCTGTTTAAGGGATATTTATGCAAATTATATGCCATTATAAGACGTCAGTGTGTATGAGAAGACTTTTGAAAGACAAATACGACCTGCAGGGAGACGATCACGTGACCGA
>NC_089520.1:2418542-2453542 GCF_963924715.1 Thunnus thynnus
AACTCGCACTTCGACTTTTCTCCTGACACCCGTCCTCTCCGTCCGTCCACCCTTGTACGGTTATTACTGCAACCTTCTCTCCGCCTTCTCCCTCTTGTTTCTCCTCAAATATTTGCACCACCTTGTCTCTCTCTCCTCCTCCTCTCCTCCTCCTCCTCCTCCTCCTCCTCCTCCTGTACCTTTTCCTCCTCTTCCTTTTTAATAAATCTCTCCTTCCTTCCTCTCCACATTTCCCGGGCTTGAATCACATCCTCCTCCATCCTCCTCCTCCTCCTCCTCCTCCATCCTCCTCGTCAAAATCATCTTAATCTTTCTCTGCCTAATCTCCTCCCCACCTGTTCATTTCCTCCTCTGCCTCCCCCCCCTCTCCCCCTCCTCTCCTCTCCTCTCCTCTCCTCTCCTCTCCTTTCCTCTCATGTAAACCTTGATTTACTT
This sequence comes from Thunnus thynnus, assembly GCF_963924715.1. Classification (NCBI taxonomy): domain Eukaryota; kingdom Metazoa; phylum Chordata; class Actinopteri; order Scombriformes; family Scombridae; genus Thunnus; species Thunnus thynnus. The sequence goes on from NC_089520.1 coordinate 2,418,978, forward strand.
CGTCGCTCTTCTCCTCATCCTCTTCTCTCGCCTCCCTCTTCCAGCCTCCTCGTAATCCCTCTCTCCTCCTGCATCACAGGTGATCTCCTTTAGGGAGCGGGGGCAGTGTGGCAAAAAATGGTTCTCCTCCTCTTCTCTGTCTTGGCCCACATACCTCCTCCCCCCCCCCCACTAATGTGTTTTCTCTCTCCCCTCCCCTCCCCTCCCCTCCCCTCTCCTCTCCTCTGGTCCTCCTCTCCCCTCTCCATTAACCTCCATCTTCCCCTCCCTCCCCCACGTCATTACTCACTTCCGCTCTGCTCCCCACCTGCCTCCCCTTCCTTCCCTGATGTTTCCCCCTCCCTTGCTTTTTATCCCCCGTTCTCCCTTTCCTCCCCCCTCCTCCTCTCTCCTTCCCCCCCCTTCCCATCTCTGTCTGGACCCACAGAGCAGCGCGAGGATCAACATCTCAGAGGGCTCCTGTCCAGAGAGGATCATCACCATCACGGGTCCGACGGACTGCGTGTTCAGAGCCTTCACCATGATCACGTTCAAACTGGAGGAGGTGGATACCGCACACACACACACACACAAACACACACACACACAAACACACACACACCTCTGAGCTCCCACGGTGTTCCCGAGCCGCTCTTGAGTGAAGTGCATAACCTTTACTTCCCCCACAACATGGCTGCTTCCTGGCAGGGAGCCATTTATTATACTGTGTCTAATGGGATTGTCTGACCTCACACACACACACACATACGTACCAGCACAGATGCACTCAGATACACACACACACACACACACGTAACTATAAGTGAGTGTTTCTCACAGGAATTTAAGGCTCTCTCTATCCGTCCATTTCTATTTCCTTCTTTCCATCTCTGCAAAATTACAGCTGGAGGTAAAACATCGACGGACTGATTGGATCAAATCGCAGCTATTGTTGGATATTTCTCTAATTTGTTGTATTTACTCTGAATCTATTGCTTCTTTCCTTTTTTTTTTCTTGCTTCTGTAAATTGACGGAGATGAAATTTAGGCGGTAAAGATGTGGATAAATCAAAAAAGTAATTCCAAACCATTTTATTTAAAGGTAAAACTGATCTTCATCAGGGTTAGGGTCGTTTATGTCACCTGATGAACGTCTGACTGTGATCAAAACACTGCGTTTAAATTGATCCCCGGTTAACAGTTAATGTTCACTACAACTTTATTGTCAGTTTACACAGATTAAACACACAGTTACACATATGACACTTTTTATTAGACACATTCATGACAGTCATAAATATCACACCACATCCTCTGGATTCAGATCTAAATTAGCAGCACAGTGATCTTGGTTTAGCAACTGATGTATAAAAGAGTTCTTCAGTCTGTTGTGTTTACTCTAAATCACCTGTTTGAGGGCAGAAGTCGGTATTCTCCGTTTAAACCATGCGAGGAGTCAGAAGTCTGAGCCTGCCCTTGTTGTGATCTTGTTAATGTCTCATGTCGTTTAATAATTCTGAAAACTTGCTCCTGGCACATCAAAGGATGTAAACATCATTCTGTCCTTCTTGGAAAAACAGAAAGTGTCGACAGGGTTGCTACAGGAGACCCATTTAACAAACCTGTAACACTGGAAATTAAAGACAGATTGAGCCAGGCGAGTGTTTTCTGCCTCATATAATAGCAGAAGTAGGGGAGTTGCTATTCTTATCCAGGACTTCATCAAACTCCAGACAAAAAGCTATGTGTCAAACGCTAGACGAAGTCGATCAGACAGATTACAGGAAGCAGATATCTGAACATAAGCGTAATGGGTGCAAAGCGAACTGGGACAAACTTATAAGAACCAGATCCGCTCTCAATACACTCTTTTCTCAAAAAAGAAGGGAGTGGGCCGCAGGTTGGCCAATAAATCTTCGCACAAATTAGGATTTGATCATAAAGTTTAGTTGTAAGTTTCACAGATGAGCTGCTGGACCATCTGTACGGCAGTAACAGCATGACAATCTGAATAACTGAATTAAAAAAGTGAAAAATGATCCGGCTACTGGATCCAAAAGATCTGAGTCTTACAAATAAATTCAATATAAGAAGTCCATGATAGAGTGACAACTATCATGATTATTATTATATTAATGTGCAGGCACCTTTTTTTTTTAAAGCTCATTCAATAGTTTTACACTTCAACCTTAAACCTGAACTTTTAGCTTATTACTAACTAGAACTTATGCTAATATTCATCAGCTTTTCATAGTATGTTTCATACGTTTCTCAACATAATGAGATGTTTGCATTGAACATATCTGCAGACTGAATGAATTTGTTTTACAAACAATCCTCCTACTAAACTAAACTAAAGCATGTTTAATGTTTTTATGGTTCCATTTATGCAACTCTTTCCAAACTGTACTTTTATATAAGGTTAGAGAAAGAAAAACTCATATACAGTGAACAAATAGAATCATAAAACATATAGAGTTCTTACGCATGTTGCAAAGACAGAAGTACTCAATCAAATAACACAACAACAAATAACAAAACACAACAACATATAACAGACAGTGTGTCCATGCAATCAGCAACAAGCTTTGTCGATAGCAGGTACCTACCTTTTCCGGTAGAAGTTAATGTTGTGTTATCTGCTTTTGCGGTTGTGTTTTGTTATATGTTGTGATTTGCACTTCAGGGCCACCGTACAGAATTCATAGGAAGGTGGTTTTCTTGGTTAAATCTTTACAATGTCAGTCCTGGTTGATTTGCAAACACACAAACACACTGTTTAGCAGCTACTTAGTCAAAACTACAACAGAAGTTTTGTTTTAATGTAGAAGTCAATAATAATAATTACAACACAGATCTGGATGTTCAGTTTATGATCATTTATGACACATAAAAGTTTCAAATCCGCACATTTGTGAAGCTGCAACCAGTTAATGTTCAGCATTTTTCCTTAAAAAAAATACTAAAATAACTATTTGATTATCAAAATAGTTGCCGATTCACTTATTGATTAATTGACCATCATTGCAGCTGCATCGTTTCCTGTCGATCCTTCGTGTGTCTGAAAGCACAGAGACGATGACTACGCCAGTAATAAAGAAAACTACATAGAGAATGTGAATACATTGGCTATAAATAATATCAAAAAAATGATGTGGTTTCATGAAAATCAATCAAAAGTTCTTATAACTTTAAATATTTGAACAGTCAAGACTGACTTTAAGCTTGAATACTTGAAACGATCGATTTCCCTCGTTTAAACTAACAAAGTGTCGAACTCTGAATGTCAAACCTGCTCTTCAGTGTGTTTATAATTACGCTCCGTTCTCAAAGATGTGGATGAATTCATTAGAAAAAGGAGCTCCTGTTGATGATGATATGATGGTGGGTCGGTCATGCTGTGCAGTCAAACATTGTTCAAACACTAGAAAACTATTTTAAATTCTGTTGGAGATCCCAAAGTCGGGTCACGTGCTGAGAAATTAAATCCAGGCAGCTGGTATTTAAATCTTAGTGATCCTAAGACAAGATGGATGTAAAAAGCGAGGAGAGGAGAGATGTGCGTAGAGGCGGGGGGAGTGGAGTCAGATTTAGTGAGCGGTAGAAATGAAGGAAAGAGTGTAAGAGATGGAGAGAAAATAAGATGAAGAGAGTACAGAAGTGGTTTCTGAAGAGAGTCGCGAAAAAGAGATTGAAAGAGATCCAGAGATGAGGATGAGTGTAGGTGCTATGCAAAGTTAATGAGATTGGAGAAGAGAGCTTATAAAAAGAGGTAAGAAAAGTGTGATCGAGGGATTAAATAAAAGAGTGTAATCAGAGAGAGAGTGTGAAACCCTCAGCTGTAAGACCTACAGAGGTTCAAGTCTCTGTGTTGTTGAGTGTTGTTAAGAAAAAACACTAAATCCAAGCAGCTGCTGTTCTGTAGTTTGTACACTAGGGATGTGCAGAGAGCCCAGTATTTGTATTTGTTGAGGAAGCAAAATTATTTGTATTTGTATTCGAATAAAAGTGGAAAGAGGCTTAAAAATCCTGTTTTTGTTTTTATTACGCTTTTAATTTTAAAAAATTAAAGTGTTACAATAACCCCTAAATTCCACCGTGCGCGTGTGCACCGCGTTCCGGCTCTGACGCAGCTGCCGGAGCTGATCGCGGCCACTCTAGTCAATGTATCCGATTATGAAGGATGTGTGCCATGTGTGGAGTTGAGTTGCAACTACCTGCTTCCACCAGGCGCGCTGCGGTGCGTTTCAGAAGCGTCCCAGAAGCGGTTCTCTTTTATTTGTTAAAATAACAAAGATCCTGAAAGGACACATTCACAGTTTTTCAAGTGTGTCTTAAAACAACAGTCAAGAGCCCAAATGAGCAGTGAAACCTGTTTTTCTTGCTGTAATCATTCCTCCTGTTCATACTTACCATTAGACGATCCCTTCATAATACACTTACAATGGAAGTAATGGAGGACAAAATGTACAAAAATGTATTTAAAAGTTTATCTGAAGCTAATATGAAGCTTCAGCATCCAAAATGAGTCAAATCAAGTAGATATCTCTCAACGTTACAGTCTTTTTAGTGCCAAAGTCCCTCTTTTTGTTACTATACTTCCACCACAGCTCAACAGGGAAACACTGTCCGAGGAAACTCTTTGCAACTAGATGTTTTGACAATCAATCCTTTTCTGAGTCTTGATCAGAACCGGGCTCGTGGCGACCGCGTCGTGTCTGATATATGAATGCTGTGTGACCTTCATGCCAGTCGGTGCAATTTTGTCAGAGTCAGTTGGCTTTCAGACTGAAAAGAGCCCTCTGACAGCAAATATTCTAGCTTTTTTTTGCGAGGTAAACAGCAGAAAACCTGCATTCATGCCACAAAGTAATCTAGCAGGAATGTGAGCTTTCACATACTCGATTTGCCAACTTAGCTGATTGACGTTAGATTGCATTGCAGCAAGCGTTTTATGTCAAATAAATCTCATCTGTCTGATCACAACCTTAGAGGGAGGAGAAGGAATCAGCATCTGATAGAGAAATGGACAGAAATTTAAAAGATAGTGACACAAACTAAAAGGAATTTGAAGGTTATAGAAAGTGAAACGGTCAGTGAGGAGGAATCTAAAGAAATATCGATGATTCCACTGAGGATGGATAAAAATAAAACGGAGCAGAAAATACAGAAAAGAGAAGCTGAAGAAGTCATATACTTGGGGATAAATTAAGAGAGAATTAGAAAGAAGGGGCAGAGAAGATTAAAGGAAATGTGTAATGAGAGACAGATGGAAAGACTGAGGATGGAGAGAGAGTTAAACTAAGATAGAAAAAAGAGAAAATCATCAGAACGTGTAGTTATATATATATCGCTCTAGTGCAGTTTATTTTAAAATGCAGAGAAGTATAGATGGAAAATATGGCTGTATTTATCCAAAAAAAAAAAACCACACACACACACCGGACTTAAACAGCCTGCAGCGTTCAAAATAAACCCCTAAAGCATCTTCTTCGCTCTGAGCAGCAAACACACAACACACACAGCTTCACTCCTGCAGAAACAATACATGTCCAACATCCTCAACTTTACCAGGATCAAGAAAATCACATTATTATCACATTTTCTACATCTTAGCATCATGACACAGTTTCTGCATGTGTGTGGGACAGTGTGCTGGCTGTCAAACCCCCCCCCCCAAAAACAGTAAAAAGCTTCCGTAAGAGATTCCTGCTTGACGTGATGATATAAATAAATATGTGCTGGGTCTTCCTACAGAGGAGGGAGTCATTTATTCAGATCACGCTCACCTGATGGGCAGCCCAGACAAGCCAGCGCTGCTATTTACATTTCAGATGCAACAAGGCCTCGAGTCCGGCTCGACCTAATTGATTGAACCAATCGTATTAAGACCAGGTGATTTAGGCCGTTATTTATTACCTGAGTTAATTAAAGAGAGAGAGAGAGGGAGATCCAGGAAAGAGTGGGGTGAAACAGAGAGCAATGCAGAGAAGGAAAAAAGGGGGATTAAAGCTGCCAAAGGGGGAGATAGTGTGTAATGAGAAAAAGAGGGGGGGGGGGGAGACAGGAAGTAAAGGAAACAAATAAAAGAAGAAAGGAGGAGCTGCTCAAGGGGAAAGAGAGGGTGTGTGCAATTAAAAAAGTAAGAGAACAAGAGAAGCCTCTTCTGACTAATGGACAATAAAGAGCAGCGGTTTTAGGAGATGAAGAAGAAGAGAGTGAAGGGTGGAGATGGGTGAAGTGAGCTGCAGCAGGTAGAAAGTGACTGATGTGACTGCACACGGCTTTTATTAGAAGCTCTTTGATTCAGAGGATTCACACGAGAGCAGAGTTCATTTAAGATCAAATCCTGTTCTTTCAAATCCCTCGTCAGATCCGTTTCAGGTTCAGCTTTCAACCAATCCTCAGCAACAAAAGTTATGTGCGACTTCATATCTGAGAAGTAAAACTACTAAAGTTTCTGACATCAAAAAAAAGTTTTGCGAGACAGATAACAGATTAACTGCTTCGGTGACTTTAAAACCTGTCAGCAAAAGTCCTGAGACCTGAACATCAAGATAAAAATACAACCAACGCTGTGAAATAAAAGCCACAGATGATCTGGGAGAAAAGAAAGTTGACTGTCAGTAAAAGAAGAGACTCAGGACGATGATGTTATGCAACTTCCTGCTTTGCTGATTGTCGCGTCCTACCGGGACTCTTTGTGTTTTCTTGAGTTTTCAGTGTTGCTATGATGTTTCCTGGTTTTGGTTTTCTTTTGGTTTTCCTTGTGTGTTAATGTCACGAAGGTGGGTGAGAGGAGCAGATGGACACAAATGCAGAGACGACAGGCAGGCAGGCAAGATCCGATGTAGACATACATACCAGGAACGCAGGAGACACAGACAAAGGAACACGGAAATAAACTTAGAATAAAAGCAGACGACTCGACAAGGACCGAACTGAAAACTGGACTATAAATGCACAGGGTGTGATTTCAAACTAAACACAGGTGAGAGAAACGAGATAATCGAACACAGGAAGTAAAGGTGAACCAGACACAAGGAGAAAATATTTCAAAATAAAACAGGAACTAAAGTAAACAAACAGGTGACACAAAAACACAGGAGGAACACACAAGGGAAACAGAAATATATATATATATATATTGATTTCCATAAATCACTTTTTACTCCGTGGATGCATGATGTCCACTACAGTCAAAATACAATATATTAAAAAAAAAGTTACTGACATGATTTTTCACTTGTTTAAGAGTAAAAATAAACAATAAAAAATGCACATCCAGACTGTGGATGTCGGACAGAAACTACAGTCATTTTCCACAAAGAGCCGATTTCACATTCGTGTTTTAAGACTGAAGAACTTCCACGTTTAACACCTCTGCTTTCACTGGCAGTGGAAATGTCTTCACTTCCACTCTGACACCACAGGAATGAAAGACGCAGAAATCAGCTGCCCGACTCGTCTGTTAAAGCTGAATTATCCCACAGATCTATGTTTGATTCTGTTCTGATAGCTTTCATTAATCAATGTGATTTCCCATGTACGAAAGCTTTCATTCATGTCGTTGTCCATATTTACATACTGCTACATATTTGTATTTGAGTATTTGTTTGTAAGTATTAAACAACTACAGATGTCAAAATGCAAATATCACAAGATAATAAATACTCCGTAGCAGTTTTTCACGAGGATGGAGGAATTTTTCACTCTCAGCGTGAAAATATTTACTGAAAAATGTGATGATGATCTTATGAAGCCTCATAAAACCCACATTGAAATGTCAAGTTGTTTGTCATATGAAAGCAAGTTAGTCAGAACATGCAGATTATATAGTTTGTTGTTATCCTGACATGAATGCTGCCTATTCATCACATTCTACAGACCGTAACTGAGAGTATGAGAGAGGAGGAGGAGGAGGAGGAGGAAGAGGAGGAGGGAGGAGGGGGGGGGTTATGTGTGAAAAAGACACAGATGTAGAAACAGAGAGAGAGAGAGAAAGTCAAGGTCGAGAGAGGAAGACGGTGACAGAGATGTTTGACCGGGGCAAATACAGCCTGTGATCTGCATCGGAATTAAAGGAATGACGGACAAGTGTGGAAGTTTTCTGTTCAATCAATGATAACCTTTCAGAGACCGGAGCCCCGACCTCACAGAGAGAGGGGGGAGAGAGAGAGAGGGAGGGAGAGAGAGAGACACAGAGAGAGGGAGAGGGAGACAGAGAGAGAGAGGGGGGGGGGGGGGGGGGGGGGGAGAGAGAGAGAGAGAGAGGGAGACAGAGAGAGAGAGAGAGATATATTTATTTTTGTTTCTTCTTTTGAGATTTTCTCCTGCTGACAGTCAACATTAGTTTCTTTTAAACATGACCATGATTGTTCCTTAACCTCAACTATAATCCATATTTTTTAATAACTCCACAATCTGTCAGTGTGTCATGTGTTGGTTGTGACTTGTAGTGATGAACCTACAGAGAATTATCAGTGACTCTGCAGCTTTATAGTGAGTTTCAGCTCATTGTTTTTCTGTCCGGCCGCAACTTTTACTGTCCTGCTTCACTCTCAGCGTCTCATAGCGTCGTTTTCAGCTGAAAAAGGTTCACATGCGCATGGCTGTCGCTGGCGTCTTCACCATAGCAACAGTCGCTGAGGATTATGGGTAGGCTAATGTAGCCGCTTCCGCTATCATACAAAACAGACAAAAAATACCTTGATTTCTAAACCAAAATTGCCCGGTCTTTTGAATTTGGTTTTCTGGATTTTCGTTTGGAAACTAAAAAGGAATAGATCATGTGACTTCCGTTTTTGGTTTCAAACGCAAAAACGAATTGGCTGAATGTCCGCAGACCTGCTCGATGTTCAATCCAAAAAGGAATAACGATAAAACGAATCGGCAAAAAACAAAAACAGGCCGGGTATGATTGGTTTTTTGTTATTTGATTCTGACACCAAAAACGTTTTTTGTTTTTTGTTTTGAAACAAAAACAGATTTACCGTTTTTTGGTTTTTAAATTACAAATGAATTACGAATTATCCGATGATACCTGGACCGAAAAAGCTGTAAAAAGCCGCTGTACACTACCTGCTCAGCACCGAACAGACACAGTTAGCTGTAGACTAGCTGGTGAACATAGCATTTAGCAGCTAAAGAGCCAGATATTTCCCTCAGGAGTTGGTGGAGACCAAAAACAGAGCTAAAAGAGAGTGAATATTGGACTCACATTCACCAGGTGGACAGAAACACGACTCCACATGAATGATAATGTTGCTCCGTAACTGCTGTGTGGAAATAAACAACTGTTTGCTAACAAGTTCAACCTAAAAGCTGATGTTCTGAAATTTATTTTGTCATTTAATTTTGAGGTTTTGCTGGATTTTTCCTATCTGATCTGTACAATTAGTAGATTTTCTTTCTTGTGTGTATAAATCAAAAAGTGTTAAAAGGGTTTAAAAGAGGGAAAGGTGGAAAGAGAGAGATAGAAGGTCCACAAGCACATTTTAAATTTGCACATTTCAAAAAAAAATTGAACAAAGTCTCTGCTCACCTGAATATGTGACAGGTGCGTCAGAGGAAAACACAACTTGAATAACAATGAAGAAAACTCCTGCAGGCTGTCTCGCTCGCTGCTGGAATATTTATTATCATTTTTTTCTATTTTCATAATCTTTACTATGTTCTCTATCTGTAACCTGGATGGAGATGTGTATATATGTAATTCATTCATCAGTTAAACTGTGATTCTTCTCATTAGATGATTGAAGCAGCTTCTATGTGTTGATATGTGAAACTGTTGTGATGCTCAGCTGATGAAGGTTGTAAAACTAATTAATATTCCAGCAGTAAGTGAGACAGTATGCAGAGGTTTTCCTCATTTTTAGTCATAATTGCAAACTTAAACCTGATAAATATAAAAAAATATAAAATAATATAATATTATATCTAGATGTATCCAGATGTGATGATTTGGTGAGACAAACTGAAGGTTAAATTTTCATTTAGTGGTTGAGAAAATATAGAAATAAATAAATGAGAGCTGCAAAGATTTGTTGATTAATTGATAATCAAAGAATTGAACTATTTTGGTAATCTGATATCTGAATCTTTTGATAAATAATCACTTTTAGTCATTTTATTTAAAAAAATGTCTAAAACCTCTCAAATGAATATATATATATATATATATATATATATATATATATATATATATATATATATATATATATATATATATTTATCTTCTCTGAGAGTAAACTTGACTGTTTGTCAGGAAAAAACGAGACATTTGAGGATAAAAACTTGAGCTTTGGGACATTTTTTCATCATTTTCTGACATTTTATGGACCAAATGACTGATCTATTAATGGAGGAAATAATGATTGTGAGCTGCAGCCTTAAAATATAAACCAGATAAAAACTGAAGTGAATTTGAATTTGTCGAGTGTCCTCTGGAGAGCTGAGAGAGCGAGTGCAGGAGAAAAGAATATGAGGCACAGTTATAGATAACAGAGAGAGAGAGAGAGAGAGAGAGAGAGAGAGAGAGAGAGAGAGAGAGAGAGGATTAGGGAGGAGAAGCAAAAAAAAAAAAAAGAAACATTTTCTCTGACGTTATTGTTTTTATACCTTTCACCGCTTCTATTTCCATCCTGCACTTTGCCCTTTTGCTTCACTATGCGTTCATAATTCTTGATAAAAGACACACCGCTTGTGTCATTTTTATAATCAAAGTCCTTTTTCCTTTTGTGGTTGTTTCCTCTTGTATGTTACAGATATAAAATGGTAAATATATTTACAGTTTATGATCACAGTGTCTGCTAATATTAATAGCTGAAAGGAAATAAAACCAAGAAATAAAACCAAAGCTGTTCCCTAGCACAGCCTCTTCCTGTCCAAGGTGTGCCTTTATAAAAAAAAAAGTGCATTTAAACTGATGTTTAACTGACTTCAACTGAGCAAAATGCTGATTTCACTAAACATAAATTTAATTAAAAACAATCTTAACTTGCAAATTTCAATATTTCTCACTACTGTTGGACCTTGTTACACCTTGACACAAAGATTATTTATAGATTAATTGTTGTTTTTGAATGATGAGATCTGAGATATTGTTAAAAGATTCATCACTGATCGTCTTACCTCTTATGCACCTCATTCAGTTTGCATTCACTTACATTTAAAGCAAACTGTTTGTTTTCCTTCAACACCTACAGCACACATTTTACCGGACTCACGCCGACAGATGTTATCTGTTAAACTAAACGACACGGCGAGGTAGAGCGCAAACACAGGCGGGCTGAGGGATGAAGCTACACGAGGGGAAATACCTCGAGCGTTTTAAAGACTCGTCAGTTTAAATCTGTCTGTTTCTTTCTCTCTAAGGACCTGGCAGCCCTGGTAGCCAACGGCACAGTGACCAGCAAGCCTCCAGTCACCTTGCGGTTGGTCATCCCAGCCAGCCAGTGCGGCTCTCTCATCGGCAAAGGCGGCTCTAAAATAAAGGAGATCAGAGAGGTGAGTCTTTGGGACTGTTTGGATATTATTGGCTCAGCGTTACAAATATATAGATGTATTAGGGATGCACAATATTATCGGCACGTCAACAGTATCAGCCGATAAAAGCCCTAAAATGAAATATCGGTATCTGCGAATTCTGCTGATTATCAGAGGCCGATATGTCGCCTTCCCTTCCACCACCTGACTGTGCTTCCCCCGACGGATTGTGTCACCCTGACGGTCCCGGTGCTCCTCTTCACTCAGCTGCCACTTCTTCCCACTTTAACCTGAATAACAAACCGGGGCTCGATGCTCCGGTTGGATCCACACGGAGAGCCGAGGCTAACGTTAGCTGGGAGGCTAACGTTAGCCTCTCAGCTAACGTTAGCTGAGAGGCTAACGTTAGCTGAGAGGCTAGCAGAGGCTAGCTGGCTCTTCTTGTTGTCAGTCTCATATTTGTATCAAGTATCATTATTAATCTGATGTCAAGTGGATGTGAGAGCTGTTTATACTTTCATACAGCCTGTAACATAAAGTCAGGAGTATGTTCACAACACAAATTGGGTCTATATAAACCATTGATCATATTTTATATTAAAGGATACAAACATTTATCTCTCTAATCACAACAACATTCTTGCACTATTCAGCACATCAGGCAGGGGAATATCACCAGTGTTTTTTCTCTCTCTCTGTCTATGTGTGTGTGTGTGTGTGTGTGTGTGTGTGTGTGTGTGTGTGTGCAGACGACAGGTGCTCAGGTGCAGGTGGCAGGTGACCTCCTCCCGAACTCCACAGAGAGAGAGGTGACGATATCAGGGAGCCAGGACGCCATCATCCAGTGTGTTAAACTCATCTGCACTGTAATCCTCGAGGTTCGTATCCATGAAGGAGCAGCCTGCACGTTGTATTTACACACAAACACTTTTTACACTAATCTCACACAACTTTATACTTCACTAAAATGCAATGGGAAATATTTCTTTGACAGCTAGCTGGTTAACAGATTAAGATTTTTAGATGCAAAACATTAAATATGATCATAAACTGTATATAAAGTGGTTAAACTCAACCCCACCTCCACCAGCTTCATTCATTTATTATAGTAATCCAATAATATCATATATGTAATAGAATAATAAAATGAGTACTTTTACTTTTAATACTTTTTAAGGACATTTTGCTGATAAAACATAAAATAAGACGCAATTTATGTTGGAAAATACCAAATAAAAATATTTGCATGTTTTTTTAAGCATTTTTCATCAGGTTTCCAAAACATGGATGATGTCATACGCTATAAAATAAGTCAATCCACCACTTTGTTAAAGACTGAAACAGCCGAACCTGCAAAACTAATGACTTTGTGAGTTAATTTGTGAATGAGGTCCGATGAATCTGACAGCTTTGCATCTTTAAAAGGACATTTCCAGCCTCTATATTTATAATCTGGGGCTCTACTGGAATATCTTTGCATGATTTCCAGTTAAAAACTCCTTATTTATCTTCTACTGGTCCTTTATGCAGCCCCATCTGTTTGGATGTTGTTGGTATGACGACAGCCTGCAGCACCTTCACTCTTCTCTAAGCTAACTTTTGTGCTCAACTCCATGAGATCAATAAAATATTTGTCTAATACAAATAAAATAATCTGAAGTCTGACATTAAGTTCATTTAAGTCTCATTTCAGGGAAGTTTTATATCATATTGGTGTTTCAGACAGTCTTCATTCCTCTCTGATGCATTTTTTATGATCAAACTCAACGACAAACAAAACACAAAGTCTCTGATGCAACTTGATGCTGATTTAAAAGCGGCTCTGCAGAGATGATTGAGCTGTGTGATGATGTCCACCTGTCTGCTCTCCATTAAGACAACACACATAGAAGCATCTTTATGACACACTGTCCACCTTTTTCAATATAGAAACAGTGAAATCTATAATTCATAATTGTGTTATAATTAATCGGAGGCAGCAGCCATTAAGATGAGCTACGTGGAGATTAGAAGCTGAAACGGTGGAATCAAAGACTCGGGGAATTCATTGGTATTCTGAGCACCTTAATCTGAGATGAAGAGGGAAAAAAAAAAAATAACAAAAAATGCTGACCTCAGCTAAACTCATTCACTTTCAAGCGTCGCTGCAATCGCACAGTTTACTCCTTTCCTTTTTGATCTTAAATAAAAAAAATCTTTTGTTCTTCTTTTGCCCTCTGAAGGACTCGTGTGCCTGCCTCCTTCCACCCAGTGCATGCTGGGATACACAATATACACCTTCATTTAGCTTTTATCCAAAGCGATGTACATCTGAGAGATGATGCAACAAGGATCTGGTCTGGAGAGAACAACGCAGCGCTGCACAGAAGCAGATTTTTTTTTTTCCAGTCCATCAAGAGTCTTCGCTGAAGAGCTGCTGGGTCTTAAGTCTTTTCTTAAAGATTGACAGATAGAGTTTGGTAGTTTGTGGGGGGTGTTGCACTCGGACTCCATCAAGATAAATTAACGTGTTGTTCACTTTCATATTTTGGCTCGAACATGTGCGGGTGGATTTGAGAAGTTTCCATTTCAAGTAAAGAACGAGAAGAAGTAGTGAAATCCTGCTACTGCTTTGTTTCATGGTTTGCTGACGCAGCTTCCTGAAAGCTGGCCAATCAGAACAGAGTGGGCTCATCAGGAGGCGGGGCCTTAAAGAGACAGGAACTAAAACAGCCTGTTTCAGACAGAGGCTGAACTGAGGGGCTGCATAAAGGACCAGTAGAAGATAAATAAGGAGTTTTTAACTGGTAATCATGCAAATATATTCCAGTAGAGCCCCAGAATATAAATATAGAGCTGGACATGTGCAGAATAAGCTCTGAATTTAGCACAGTTGGTTATCGGTGGGCCCACATGTTGTGTTCACTGCCACAGAAAAGAAATAAATCTCCAGTTCATGTTGGACTTCGCCTCTCCGCCGTCTCTTATCAGACTTGCTAATGCTGCCAGCAGCTCTGTGTGAGGATACAGTCAGCTGCTGTTCTGATATTTATACTGGGAGCCTGAACTGAATTTCAAAATCTAAGCAGACAGAAAAAAAAACTAATTTTGAGCAGAAAAAGTTGCTTTTACACACATTGTTGGAAACATCACCTGTATTAACATCATAGTTCAACACAGAACTCTTTAAAATGTACTTCTATCATGGAGCTGATTTTACTTCACTTTATATTTTCTTTTTTATTTACATTTTTATTTCTTTTATATTCTGGAAATTGGTTTTCATCTTTTATTTTGAAATCCAATTATTTTATATTATGTCGATTTTAAATTTTCTTCAGAAAAGTGCTCTATAAATAAAATTATTATTATTATTATCATTATTATTATTATTATCATTATTGTTGTTGTTGTTGTTGTTAGTTATGTTGACGTGAGCTCCGTCACTTTAACCTTTTCTTAATCGTAACTTTAACTAAAAACAGCTTCACCAAATAATGTTTATTTTCTCAGAATATGCAATGAGACTGTAAACATGCATGTATACAACCTGCATATTGAATTTTAAAAGGTAAAAGTGAGTGTATTTAGCAGAATATGACAAACGTATTGACATTTTGCATCACATTATGTAAGTCATATCTAAATGAAACACTGAAAGGTCATCAAAATAATGATCAATCATCAGCTGAAACAATTAGCCACCAGATTGTAAATCAGAGCTGCACTATGTGAAACTTATAACCTGCTTAGTGAACAGTGTGATATATATGAAATATGTGATGAAATCATATGAGATGGTTGCAATAAACCCACTCAGCATTTCAACCACAGGAGCGATTCAGTCAAACTCAACAACGATCCAACAGGAAGTTCTCACTAAGAGTGAATAAGATTTTATGACACGCTGATGCTGATCGGAAGTTTCTTTAATTGTTGTATCAAACACACAATCAGCTGATTGTTGAAAACACAGCGTCAACATCAGTCCTGTCAGACCCTGAGTTATTTTCGGAGCAGGTACGTGACATCACCAGGAAAAGATTTCCAGCTTCAGAAATATTGAACAATTTGTGAAGGAAGGTTTCAACCTAAAAATACAAACAAAGATGTTGAGAACATGAACAAAGAGCCTCGGACAAGAGGCACAGATTCCTTCTTAAGATGCACGTACGAGTGATTTAAGAACATTCGTGACGTTCATCAGTTTTCTCGTACGGTACCAACAAAATGTACGATGCTAATGATCACATCTCCTGAACAGGTGACGTTCATCAGGCTGAAATGAACGAGAGAGAGTTTGTTGAATCCCACGTAGGATTTTCCTCAAATTGCTTTGTGCAATAAATAAATGAAATATAAGAGAAAAGTAAGAAAACATTAATCTGTTAAAGAAGTGAACATGTGGCTCATCTGGATCAGGAAATCCTGTCTGGTATCCTTTTTTCTTTTCTTTATTTATTTATTTTTTAAATAAGTGAGAAAAGGAAGTTCAGCCAGATTCAGAGTGAGAGAGAAACACAAACATAAATCAGTAATTTTTTGGGGGTTTTTTGTGTTCTTGCTATTTCTGCTCTTGTTTGTGAAGTTTATCGTCCCCGCAGCGAGTTCTGCAGGCTCAGTGGTCTCCCGGCATGTTTTTGTTTAGTAGAAAAGCTGCAAAAAAAACATAATTACAGGATCACAAGATCAAACATACTGCTTATAGTGGACTATAGTGATGTGATGTTGTCTGGCTCTACGATTTATAACCAACTCTGGTTCCCGTACTCATCATTGTACGCTTCATGAACTGGTAGACTGGCCGTCACTAAGTTTACGTCCCCTCATATACATATATATATGTATATATATATATATATATATGTATATATATGTAACCT
Organism: Thunnus thynnus; assembly: GCF_963924715.1. Taxonomy (NCBI): domain Eukaryota; kingdom Metazoa; phylum Chordata; class Actinopteri; order Scombriformes; family Scombridae; genus Thunnus; species Thunnus thynnus. The sequence continues at coordinate 2,435,306 of NC_089520.1, forward strand.
CCTGACGCAGACCTCCAGCAGTCCTCAGCTTCGTTTGCACTGAGATGGGAAAAAAAAGCCCTTTTCCTGCTTTGCTCCCTGGACTCGGAAAAATCTGCAGAGCATTTTTACATTTTAATAATATAAACTCCTTCAGAAAGAGTCGTGTTAAAAGTTCATGTAACTGAGAAGTGCAATTGCTTTATTTTTCCTTGTGTGTTTGATGTTTGTATTCTCTATCTGTTGTGTTTTATTTCTACTTAAACTGTAACTGCTGCGCTGTCACGGTCAGGTCTAGCTCTCAAGGGACTTCCTGGTTAAATAAAGATCAAATAAAAAATAAATATAAACGACTGATTCTTACTAATTTCTTACTTTTTTTTCTGTTTCTTTTTCCCTTTCAACCCTTTTCTGTGCCTCCTATCTCTGTAGTCTCCACCGAAGGGAGCAACTATTCCATACAGACCCAGCCCGACCCCGGGAACCGTGCTGCTGGCAGGAAACCAGGTGAGCCGGGTAACATCAGAGTCCAGCAGGAAATCAACACAGAGCAAAACATAAGATAGATAATCACAGTATTAGACAGAAAAAAAAAGTTAAATTAGCAGGATGTCAGAAAAATGGTGGATGAAGTATAAGTAAGGACTCAGAGAGTGTGATAGTTAAGTGGAATAAAAAAAGGGGAAAGATGGATTTATAGGCGGATGGAGGAGAAATGATGGATGTAGGAGAGGATTTAGAAGAGGATGGATGAATGAGCCGGTACGTCATTTATTGTTGGATAATTTGCTTTGCTTTGCAATTTGATTGTTATAGAAAATACCCACTCGGATGCCTTTCACTCATTATTTTATCTACACACACACACTCACACACACACACACACACACACACACACACACACACACACTCTCTCTTAACCGTCTTGACAGGTCATTGTGAATGGCAGCTCCTGTCACCACCCACCCAATAGGATACAAATGGGGCTTTTTCATGTTTATTCATCACAAATCATGACTATTCATCAGCAAGATGCATGTATGGAAGAGAAGTAATGTTTGTGTGTGTGTGTGTGTGTGTGTGTTCACTAGTTATAATATCATGATCATCTTCAGCATTAATATGCAGCATCAGCACCATCTTCTTATTAAAGAGAAACATCCACAAATGGATTAATTTGGTTGATTCTTCTGACTTGGTTTGATCATGTGACTCCTGGATGACTCATAGCAGCGTTTTCTAATGATCACTTTGTTAAGGTTAGAGAAACATGTGATGGGTTAAAGTTACTACTTCCTTAAAGTTAGGCCACCTTCGTTGTCATGGCTACAAGAATAACCACGGGGTTAAGGTTAGGGGACAAAACGAACAGCATCTCCTGTGTCAAAGTGTCCTGTGTTGGGTTAAAGCCTCCATCCATCCTCCTCCTCCAGATGAGGAAATCTGCCCACAAAAAGTCACCCCCCCCCCCCCCAGGGGGGGGGGGGGGGGGGGGGGGGGGGGGGGGTGACTTAGTCTGAGGGTTCTGTGCAGTATCTTAGCTGTTCCTAGGACTGCGCTCTAGATGTTGTACCTGGAATCTGCTGGAGCCACTCTCCCAGTTTGTAGGTCACAGCCCCCAGTGCTCCCATTACCACTGGCACCACTGTTGCCTTCACTCCCCACATCTTTTCTAGCTCCTCTTGGTATGTTTCGATTTTCTCGTGTTCCTTCTTCTTGATGTTGCTGTTGCTTGGGATTGCTATGTCTATCACCACTGCCTTCTTCTTCTGCTGTTTGACGATCAACACGATGTCCGGTTGGTTAGCCATCACCAGTTTGTCAGTCTGGATCTGGAAGTCCAACAGGATCTTGGCTTAGTCATTCTCAACCACCTTAAGCTCAAACCTTCTTCTCAGAGTCATAACTGAGTCAAATCTGAACCCACAGACATCATCACACATCAGTGTAATTTACACTTTTTAGGACTATAAATATCTTCAATGTCACTAATCACAGATAGAAGTCCAACAATCTGCTTTGAAGTCAGTTGTAAAAAAAGATGTTTAGGTAAATATATAATAAAATAAATAAAATGATGCATACATTTAACCCTTTCATGCATTAATAATGATTTATGATAACCTCAGTCAGTGTTTTTATTCCCCTTTAGGCATAAAAAAAACCATTTGAACTTCATTTTTTCACCCATGCATTACCTAAGAAAACGGCTTTTGAATAACTGTCCACTGTAGTGACCGCATGCATGAAAGTGTTAAATAATTATGTAACATTTATTATACAATTTATGAAAAAAAATGTTAATATTTTAAATTAAATTTAGATAAAATAAAATAAATATCTTCCGGAAATGTTATAGCTGCAGCATGCTGAATGATAACAGTCATTACCATGGCAACGCTCTGAATGACTCTCATTGGCTAAGACGTCTGATAAACTTGTGTTGTCTTGCAGGTCCGTTTCATTTCTTGCACCAGATAAACTGAGCACACAAATAGAAATAGAATTAAAATGCATCCAAAAATGAAGCTGAACTTCTTTTCTGCCTTCTCATCTTAATTATTCTGTCGTGATACAACCTCCAGCTGAGGAGTGTTAGTCAGTTTAATCACATTAACTATCAATTCTGTTGATTACAATGACTACTGGTGCTGTTCCCCCGCTGAGGCTGATTATTCCAATAACGGATTTTAATTGATCAGCATATGGCATTGATGATCATCTAATTAGAGCCATATAGTAAAGACTGGAAAAGAAAATCAACATTAAATTTATTTACATCAATTTACAACCAAACGTTGAGGGCCAGACTACTTCTGAAGAGCCCAGAAACCCCCTCTGACTCTCAGCTTCTTCCTCTGATCAAAGCGTTGTGAGACATTTAAACTGGAGCTGAATTTTTTTTTTCCCAGGATCTAAATACCACCGACCTGGTTTAGCCCCAGTTAGCTCTTTCTGTACAATTATTACAAAACCAAGTTGAGGGGAGAAAAAAAAAGAAAAAACTCCTGCATCTTTAAAGATTTTTTCCCTGTAGGTTTTTCAAAGTACCTTGAGCTCTGAAAAGTTTTCAGGGACGGAAACTCTGATGCTTAATTGGTTGAAGAAATCTTGCTGTGTGCACTCAGCCTCAGCGGTGCATAGGAGCTTAGCAGCATGCAGGTTGTCATTCGGTCAACGGATGATTTTCCCTGAGAGAGTGGCAAAAACTGAGATCTGTCTGTACTTGGTCACACATCATTGGACTGTGACAGAGATTGTTTCTCTCTCTGCATTCTTTGTCTGGAGCGTTTGGTTTGTTTGTGGATGAACACTGTGAGGCTCTGAGGTGTCAACAATGGAATAACTGTCCCAAATATTGAAAAAAAAAAAAACACGTTCAAATTGAGTTTCCCAGTTTACATTTCAGCAGCATTAAAAAATCATCCTCATATCGCCTCATCTGAAAAGTAAAAATCAATATTAAACTAAAGAAGATTCAATACGACAAGGTCACTTTTAACGTCATGGTGTGTGTGTGTGTGTGTGTTTCGTGACTAACTACTAAATAAAAGAAGCAAATTTAGTCGTTTTTTGTTCTATTCGTGTAAAAAATGACAGTCAGAGGGATCAGTAAGGCTTGAAATGTCTTCCTATTTACTATATAATGCAGTATATTCACTGTACACCATTTTATTTGAGCATCGAAATCCTGGTGGGTAAATTTATCCAATATTTAGTGTCCTTATAAATGATAATAATAATAACTTTATTTGTATAGCACTTTTCTTAGAGGATAGGTTCACCATTTTTCAACAGTCAGGTGTCTATATGAACAGTGAAAGAGGTTTTCCTCGCTGTAATTATTCCTCCTGTTCATACTGGATATTAAAAGATCCTTCAAACGTGTTTTCAATGGAAGTGATGGAGGCCAAAAATCCACAGTGTGTCCACACAGTCATTTAAAAGTCTCTGTGAAGCTTATATTCAGCTTCAGCAGTCTGAGTTAGTCATATCAAGTGGATATCTGACACATTTACAGTCTTTTTAGCATCAAATTCCCTCTTTGTGTTTCCTCGGACAGTGTTTCCCTGTTGAGCTGCAGGTGGAAGTATAGTAACAAAAAGAGGAACTTTGGCACTAAAAAGACTGTAACGTTGAAAGATATCTACTTGATTTGACCACAGACTGTATAAAAATAATGGACGTAGCCAACGTGACGTCACCCTATTGGTTTTTGGACTCCCGTTTCGAAGCCTCGAGTTTGGCATTTTGACCGTCGCTATCTTTGATATTTTGGAGCCAGAAGTGATGAGAAGTGACGGTATTTGGACAAGAGCGTGGACTGGGGAGGAGCTCCTCAGCACCTCATGCGCTGCCATGGTACATCATGATGTATTGAAGAAGAGTTGAAACTAGCGATTGAGACCATAAACTCATTAGGAAAATGTTTACTGAGGTAATAAATCAAGTGAGAATTAGGGTAATTTTCTCGTAGACTTCTATGCAAACAGACTTCTTTTGGAGCCAGTGGAGTCGCCCCCTGCTGGCCATTAGAGAGAAAGCAGGTTTAAGGCACTTCCTCATTGGCTTCACTTTTCAGACCCAGAACTACCCGCTTGGATTTGACTCATTTGGACGGCTGAAGCTTCAAATTAGCATCAGATAAGGAGGACTGTGGATATTGGCCCCCACCACTTATATTGTATGTGCATTATATTTTTTAGCTGACGTTTAAAAGAAAGAACACAAGTAGCTGTGCATGTCACAGTTCAGGTACCAGGACAGCAAATGCACACTCACCTTTGGTTGCAAGTCTAGACATAGGAACTGAATGCCCTTGTACATATGAGTTTAGCAGGTCAGAGATGTAGCTTGGAGCTAATCCATTTTACACTTTGTATGTTAGGTTTGTGTTTGTGTTTGTGATTGGTGAGCAGCAGACAGAAAATAAGTCACAGCTGATAAAAACAAGACTGAATAACCTCTCGTACCTGGTTTTCAAAGGTCAAATCTGAATCACAGATTACTCCCAAATTCCTTGCTAATGGTGTGGTACAGGTTGGCAGGCTGGGTGGGGCAAAAAGCTCGAACAACAAAAATCCATCGTTGGTCCTAGAACTCCGAATGACACATAGAAGTGTTTTCTGATCTGATGCCCCTATCAGCAGCCAGTGGTGGAAGAAGTATTAGATCCTTTACTTAAGTAAAAGGTACCAATATAGTAACGTAAAAATACAAGTAACAGTCCTGCATGAAAAATCCTACTAAAGTAAAAGTACATAAGTATTATGAGCTTGATGTAGTTAAAGTATTGCAGTAAAAGTAGTGGTTTGTAGCTGCTGGAGGTGGAGCTAGTTTCAACTACTTTATATACAGTTAGCTAGTTTAGTCCAGTGGTTCCCAACCTAGGGGTCGGGTCCCTCCAAAGGGTCAGCAGATAAATCTGAGGGGTGGTGAGATGATTAATGGGAGAGGAAAGAAGAAAAAACAAAGTTCTGATACACAAATCTGTTTTCAGTTTTTGGACTTTTTCTCTAATCTTTGATTTTTGCTGAAATATTGGATCATTTGAACATTTATTGAAATGAAAGCATGTGAGAAGTTTAGAGGGAAAAATCACTATTTGGTGGAGCTGTTAACAACTCATAGACATGTGAAATGTGACCCCGACTACACACTGCTTTTTGTAAGACGTCAAAAGACAAAAAGGTTGGAAACCACTAGTTTCATCTTTAACAATGTGTTGTATTTTAAAAGCTTGTTATATTATCCATCACGTTAAATCTCTATTGTTGCTTTGTTGTGAAAATCCAAAAGGGGTGGGTTCAGCTGCAGTACTTCCTGGTACTTAAATTCGCAAGCTGCACTGCAGCATCAGTCCTTATTGTGTTAAGACTGAATTGGGTAAAGACCTTCGAGTCTACCTGTACGAGTCCACAGAGAAAGGACATCGACTGGTTATTCTTTTTACTCTTGCAGCCTGCCTCACTCAACATGTGTTACATCATCCAAGGTTATCGAAAAAAATCTGTCGCAGACACTGCAATCCTGAGAACCTCTATTCACTCAGAAAACCCTCTTCTATTCACTCCTCCTTAATTGCCAGTTGGCTTTAAATAAAACAGAATTTATCCAAGCACTTACTAATCTGTCAGACATTCAGGTTCTAGTCCTGACTGAAACCTGGAACTGTCCAGAAAACACTACATTGGTCCTAATTTCCAAAGACTGGAAATTCTTCTTTAACTAAGTCTCTGAAATCCTAATGGAAACACTGCAGTTGGCTAGAGTTGCAGGTCAGTCCTCAGCTCTATTGCCGCTAGATATGTCAGCTGCCTTTGACATGATTAACCACCAAATCCTCCTCTCCACACTCACTGATCTTGGCATCTCAGGATCTGCCCTCTGCCCATTCATGTCCTACCTCTAAGTGAGATCTTTTAGAGTGTTGTGGAGGGGGGGAATGTCTAAACTGCATGGCTTATCCACAGGGGTTCCTCAAGAGTCAGTGCTCAGTCCTCTCTTCTTCTCAGTATACACCACCTCACTTGGTGCAATCGTCCACTCCCATGGTTTCTCATATCATTGCTTTGCTGACGATACCCAGCTCTTCCCGTCGTTCTCACCAGAAAACCTCACAGTCTTGGCTCAGATCTCGTCATGCCTTGCTGACATATCAGCATGGACGCCACCTAACCAAGCTCCTTGTCATCCCAGCCAGTCCCTCTACACAACAAAATATCAGCATCCAGCTCGAATAAACCCAACTCATGTCCACAAAGTCTGCCCGAAACTTGGGCGTCATGATCGATGGCCAACTAACCTTTAAGGTTCATGTGGCTTCAATCGCTCAGTCGTGTTGGTTTTCCCCGTACAACATCAGGAAGGTCAGATCCTACCAGTCTGAGCCTGCAGCATAATTCTGTCACAGGCTCTTGTAATATCAAGCGTTGACTACTGCAACTCCTTACTGGCAGGCCTCCCTGCATGTATGTTCAAACTTCTGCAGATGATCCAGAATGCGGCGGCGTGTCTGGTCTTCAACCAGCCCAAAACAGCACATGTCACCCTGCTGTTCATATCCCTCCACTGGCTCCCAGTTGCTGCCCACATCAAATTCAAAACCTTGACGCTTGCTTACAAAACAATAACTAAAAAAGCTCCCGTCTACCTGAACTCCCTTATTCAGGTCTACACTCCCTCCGGCTCACTACGCTCTGCCAATGAAAGGTGCTTGGTACTACAACCACAAACTAAGTGACAAGGTTGTGTGGCACACCAGGGCTAGACCCAAACGCACGACTCGAACAACAGTTCCAAAAAACAAAGTCTTTTAATTGCAGGTTTGGTACACGGGCAGGCAGTCAGAGAAGGCAACAAGACCAAAAGGGCTAGGCAGAGGCAGAGTCAAAAAAGCAGAACCGGGGTCAAAAAAACACTAGAGACTATAACAAAGAAGATAACACTTGTGACAAGGAGCTAAGACGAACTGGCACAGGGAGCAGGGATCACACAGACTAAATACACAAGAGGAGTGAGGGTAATGAGACACAGGTGGAGGACATTAGGGGATGATGACGAGGACAGGAGCGGGAAACACACAAGGGCAGGAAGCGAGAGGAGAGTTAGCAACCAAAATAAAAACAGGAAATGCAGAACTAAATGGGAAAGAAAAAAAACAAAACATAACCTAAAGACAGGATGAGTCATGACACTAAGTCACTAGCTAGACTCTTCTCTTCTGTGGTTCCCTGATGGTGAAATGAGTTCCTCTTAGTCTTTAAGAAAAAGCTAAAGACCAAACTCTTTTGATTACACCTCCACACCTGATGGATGAAAAAAAATCTGCTTCTATGCACTGTATGCATTGCCTCTGTGCACTGCCTATTGGACCTGAACTTAGCTTTATGGTTCTGACTCGCATTGTTCTCTCCTGACTAGATCGTTGCTTATGTTGTATTGACTTATAAATGTAGTGGAGTAGAAAGTACAATATTTCCCTCTGAAATGTGGTGGAGTGGAAGTATAAAGTAGCATCACATGGAAATACTCAAGTAAAAGCACCTTGAAGTTATATTTAATTACAGTACTTGAGTAAATGTACGCATTTAGTTACTTTCCAGCACTGTCAGCAGCATCACATCTGTCAATGTATCAAATGTTTTCATAAATCCTGTCAGGGATTTGTTGTATGTTTTTTGGGTTGTTAAACTGATGTTAAAGGTTGGAGCTCTAACTCTGGTCTTGACTGTGCTTGTGTCTCTCTTTGCTGGCTGAAGGTGTTCGAGGCTTCAGACTTCGGGTCTCACCCCCTGTTCTCAGTGGCTCAGGGAGGAGTGGACCTACAGCAAGTGAGTATGGCCGCCTGGGAGAGAGGGGTAAGGGGTCAAAGGTCACTTCATCACTGCCTGTTTTTTTTAATCTGCTGACACGTTGCATTGACCCAGGCTGTCAAAGATATAAAACAACATATAGTTTGCAAAATATTCACTTTTTAAATTAAATCACCGCCTTAAATTAATCTTCTGTGCCTCTAGAATGAGAGATTTCCTGGTTTATCATGATTTCTGTCAACACAGGACTTTAATTGCTTAAACAAGCCCACACTTTGATTGATTTATCACAAAAATAAAACAATCCTCATCTCATTTTGTAAGAAATTTCTTCATTCGAAGCCTCTGAGCTGTGTGGGTAAACAACCACCTCCTCTGAGCCGCGGCCAGAGCCGAAGGACCTGAATTCAATCACGCTGCTATTGCGCTGTGAATTCACACACCGCTGCAGACAGCCGCAGCATCGTAAAAAGAGATGGCCAGAGTGGTTCAAGGATCCCAGATTAACACCTCTGCACAGAGAGGTTTGATAAATGTTACTTCTGTTACACGTGGAAAAGCTAAAAACCGCAGGGACGTGGACACCAAGGTTGTAAAGATGACGGCCCAGGAGAAAAGTATTAAAACACAGAGAGAGAGAAAGAAGTAGAAAAAGGGACAAAAGGAGGCAAATTAAGAGTTGCCTGACAGAAAAATACATACAAGGGAAAGAGAGGGAGGGGGAAAGATACAAGTGAGGGAAGATATAAAAGAAAACAGTAGAGAAAAGAGGTGAAAACAGAGGAAAATGGCTCCAGTTGCATCAGGTTTATTCTGCCTTAACGACTGTTAAAAGCAGACAGAAGCGCTCAAAATCTATCAGCTAACACGTCTGTTAAGGATCATTATTACTTTTTCATGTAATGTCTGGACTGGAAAAGTGGCCTGAAAAAGGAAATTGGAGTAGATTCAGCAGAGGAGGTGGTACATGCTTTCTTTTAAAAGAGACATAACAACATCTACTGTAATTGAAAGGATGAATTGGGCCGTTTTGTTTGAATTTGAGGTAGAAGAGGGAGCCGCCATTAAGCACATTGTGCTCAAACAGTCCTAAAAATGTCTTCACACAGTGCTGATGATTCCTGGGGTTCTGAGCCAGCTCTGCTGCATTCAGAGAATTAATTAGTGATTGTCCTCATATCAGTATTTTTAATGCTTTTATTACTTTGATAATAAGCCGCAGCTGCTTGGCTGTAGTATTTGTAACTAAAGACAGAAATGCAATATAAATCGCTGAATTGTTAACACGCTAGAGACCTGTTATTTTATAATAGGTCATGTTGAATTTGCATTTTTACCACAAAGAGCTCTGTGTTTTACTGATTTAACAGGAGAACAGTAACTGTAAATAAAAATATGATTAAATGACTTTTAACCTGAAATAACGTAGAGAATGGGAAGCTGCATATTTTAGATTTCAGTAGTTCCTGCAGTCTTGGACGATTTATTTGTCTTCTGTTGCAGTAAACACAACATATGTAGAGGTGTTCAGTAGGAATCTTTAAACTGAGCCGACTTTACTGGATCACCAGAGAGCACGTCGGCTCAGTGTGACACCCAAGTACATTACTTCCTTGTTAGAAGTTTATTAAAAGAGACTACATTTATTTGACAGCTGTAATTACTTTTCAGATTAAAATTTTACATGAAAAAAACACTGTATTGTTAAAGATTAAACCAATATTTCCCAATATTTTATCTCTTTTAGCCTGTGACCCCTTTCAAAAAATCTGTGTTTTGTTGGGGCTCCTCATCACATTTCCAATGTTCATTTTAATAACTTCAATAACTCAATAACTAAAGAGACAAAACAAAAAATATATTTGCTTTATATTAGAGAAAAGTCTGAAAACTGAAAACAGATTTGTGTATCAGAACTCATCTGACGACCCCTCAGATTTATCTGCTGACCCTTTGGAGGGGCCTGACCCCTAGGTTGGGAACCACTGGACTAAACTAGCTAACTGTATATAAAGTAGTGTAAACTAGCTCCACCTCCAGCAGCTACAACAGTAACATGCTGCTCTAACACTGATGCTTCACTATTAATAATCTAATGATGTCATATATAATAATATATCAGTCAGAGGGACATTCTACTGAACAACAAGTTATTTTACTTTTACTTAATCTGGATTTTAGATGGAGGACTTTACTTGTAATCAAGTATTTTTACATGGTGATATTGCTACTTTTACACAAAGAGGCTATAATATATATATTTTTTATAACTGCATAGTCTGATCTGTCGGTGTGTAATGTGTAACGTGATGAACCTACAGAGAATTATCAGTGACTCTGCAGCTCCTCTTGGCTTTACGGAGCTTTATAGTGAGTTTCAGCTCATTGTTTATCTGTCCGGCTGCAACTTTACTGTTCTGGTTCACTCTCAGCATCTTATAGCGTCGTTTTCAGAGAGAAAAAGCTGTAAAAAGCTGCTGAACACTACCTGCTCAGCACCAAACGGCAAACAGACACAGTTAGCTGTAGACTAGCTGGTGAACATAGTGGAGCATTTAGCAGCTAAAGAGCCAGATATTTCCCTCAGGAGTTGGTGGAGAACAAAAACAGAGCTAAAAGAGAGTGAATATTGGACTTACATTCACCAGGTGGACAGAAACACGACTCCACATGAATGACAATGTTGCTCCGTAACTGCTGGATGTGGAAATAAGCAACTGTTTGCTAACAAGTTCAACATATCAACTTAAAAGCTGATGATGTGTCAGTGTTGTGTTCACTACTTGTTTCTTGTGACAACAGGTTGACAAAACATCAGTTAATCCAAGTTTAAGTAAAGGATCTGAGTACTGATAACTGTGCTACAGTCAGAGCTTCACTGGATATTTAGGGATGATAAACAGTGACAAAGCAAGACACACACACACGCACACACACACACACTAGGGGAGCCTCTCAAAGGTCATTTGACCCCCACATCCATGTGGCCATGTGTATTTTGCACGTGTTGATCTCGAGCTTGTTTTAACATGTATAAAAAAAATTCACACTCTTAGGCAAGAGTTTAATTTTGCACCAATTTATGCTGAACTTGCACCTGCACTGAGAAACAGGCAGATTTTTGCCATTAATCTCTGCAGGTTTGCTGGAGCTGTTTGAGGACAGTGTGATGAATCGTCAGGCTGCTGGCGGTGCTTCACACTGTAGGTCAGGTTCATCCATGATGTTAAATCTACTCTCATGGCTTTTTGTTTTAGACATTTTGTCTCTAGAGAAACACTTCTCTAAAAAAGAATTCACACAAAAATAAGAGAACAGCTTTTAAAAAGTGATTTTTATTATCACCTGCCTGTCAAATGTTCTTTTGACGTCTTATTTTTTTGGAGAAAAAAAAATGATGTGGACGACGTGATAATTTCGAAGATATCAGGATGTTTATTTGTGAGTCTCATTTACTGTTGTAATTTTTTCCAACATTTCAAACAGCATAGCATTTAGTCTTTCCCTCCTAGATTTATCCCAGTGAATGCTTCTCTCTCTGCAAATACCGCCGCACAAATATCTTTTATGTCGAGGACGAAGCCGGGTGTTCGGATGAGATCATCCATAGCTGAATGGTCTGAGGTCAGCCAGTGAGTCACCATCATTAGCAAAGTGTCCTTCAACCAGGCATTGAACCCACAATTATAGCTTGTACGTTTATTTCATGTCAGTCTGTAGCGGAGCCTCAGACGGGACAAATTCCTTCTACATTTAGATACATTTCAACGACATGCCTACAGCTCACAGACCAGCGATCTTCTGAGGGTGTACTATGGTGATATGTTGTTACTAGTGGCCTGTTCTTCCGCTGCACCTTTGTCTTTAAAAACTGTTGGATTGATACGTATTATGATGGTTTGTCACTGGGAAGGTTTGAGAGTGATGTCGATGGCTCAAGTGAAAGAAGTACTTACAGACTGGATGATCAGTAGACTTTGTTTTGCTGGATTACTCATTAATTGAGCATTTGTGTGGCTTCAAAAGTGGTTCTGGGCTGTCAGAGACAAAAGTTCATGATAGTAATGTGGTGTCATAGATCATACTGTGAGACACGTCACCAACAGAAGAATTGGAGACCTTTGGAGACCGAAGACAGCCTGCAGCAGGACTATGCATGAAGTTTAGGGGAAAATAAACACGTGTTCTGACTTAAAGGACACATTTCGTTGTGTATTTTTGTGTTTCAATCTATCTTAAAGCAACAGTCAGGAGCCTGTTTTTCTTGCTGTAATCATTCCTCCTGTTCATACTGACCATTAGAAGATCCCTTCATAATGACCTTACAATGGAAGTGATGGGAGACAAAATCCACAGTCCTCCTTCTGTGCAAAAAATGTATTTAAAGTTTATCTGAAGCTAATATGAAGCTTCAGCATCCAAATGAGTCAAATCAAGTAGATATCTTTCAACGTTACAGTTTTTTTAGTGCCAAAGTTCCTCTTTTTGTTACTATACTTCCACCTGCAGCTCAACAGGGAAACACTGTCCGAGGAAACACAAAGAGGGAATTTGATGCTTAAAAAGACTGTGAATGTGTCAGATATCCACTTGATATGACTAACTCAGACTGATGAAGCTGAATATAAGCTTTTAAATGACTGTGTGGACACACTGTGGATTTTGTCCTCCATCACTTCCATTGAAAGCACATTTGAAGGATCTTTTAATATCCAGTATGAACAGGAGGAATGATTACAGCGAGGAAAACCTCTTTCACTGTTACTATGGACACCTGACTGATGTCTTGAAAAATTCTGAACTTGTCCTTTAATATACACGAAAAAGAAATGAATGTGACTTTGCTGCATTTTCAAACGATGACAAGCTGATGACGTGTCTCTGCTCTCGTAAACAGCCTTATAAGAGGCTTCTCGCACAATGTGACTTGAAACACACTTAGACCATCGTTGTTGTCCTGCAGTCTGAAGGCACCTTTTGTTAATTAACAAGACGCAGTTGTGACAAATACAGTGAGACAATATCTAGACCTTAATATTCACATTTCATCCTCTCAGATCATAATGTAAAGATACACTTGGCAACACAAGCTGACTAACTGGAATAATCAATGCAGAGATTTATAAACTCAGGACAGCGTGTGACACTTCCTGCTTTATAAAGTCCAACAGTAAACAAGTGTTGAATGACGGGACTGATTCCTATTATATAACAAGCTGGATGTTCATTTATTCATCATAGTAGTTGATGAAATGTCAGATTATTATTGCGGTTGTAGGAGGGTTTGTTTGTTTTTTACCTCTTTTGCACCGGTCGTCCTGCAAGAGGAAAATATTTGCATAGACTGATGTGACGCATAATTTCTCTCTCTCTCTCTGCTTGTTTGACCTTGTGCTGCTTTGGTCTTCATGTGTGTAGTTCAGACTTGTTACAGAAATGTTTCACGTCCGACCTCAGAAGATTTCAGTCTTGACTTTTTACTTAAACTCAAAAAACATGTTTTTTCTTCTTGTTCCCCTTCAGTTGGATGTTTGTTCTCTTCTCTCTCTGAGCAGAGTTTGTTTTCACATTCATCTGCTGGAGGAGGAAAGTTTCTTATGTGCTCGCTATAAATCTCAAGTTCAAGATGTGGACGTTTGAGCATGACTTGTGACATCATAAATAGTTTGGAGCCGATTGTGGTGCAGTGTGCAACTTATACAAGTGTGGTGTGGAAACTCGAGTGCAAGAAGGTCATTTTAAGAGTTTGTGATCAGTTAATACTCCAAGCAGAGTATTTTATGTATTTAACTTGTGGATAAGCGGGGTAAAACTAGGGAATTTATTACGTAATAAATACCTGCCCAAAAATATTTAGGAGAAAGATGATTGACGTGGCTATCTGGCCGAGCTGACTTCACAACACTTACTCTCATCTCCCCCATAAGAAAACAATGCAGTGCACTTTTCTTTGCTTTTAACTGGAATGAGAATTCAAATTAGCCTGATATGGTTTGAAAGTTACTGTGTTAAGCTAACTAGCAGACTTGGGTACACCATCCAAATCTGTATTAATCATTGAGTGGATAAGTAGCTCAAAAGTGTAGCATAGCAATGCTAATGCTAACCGTTTCATGTAAGTGAATGAAAGATGGTGAAACACTTAGCTTCGTAGTCTGGAAGGTATAGTTCAATAAAAACAGATATGTGTGGTCTAGTCTAATCTGCTAGTCAGGCAATTAGTCAAGATAACTAGTAAACCACTGGGGTAATTGATAATAAGCTCAAAAGTTTTGAATAGAAAAGCTAATGCTAACCGTTTCATGTAAGTGAATGGAAGATGCTAAAACGATTAGCGCCATTCTCCGGGAGGTATAGTTAAATAAAAACACAGTTTCAGGTGGTCTAACCTAGTTTGTTAGTTAGTGGATATTCAAACTTTCAACTAAGTAGGGTCCATTTGATAGATTTGGTAGTTAATAGCAAAACATTTAAGCTAATGCTAACCGTTTCGTGTATGTGAATGGAGAATGCTAAAACGATTAGCATCATACTCTGGGAGGTATAATTAATTAAAAACACAGATTTGGGTGGTCTAACCTGTTTTGCTAGTTAGTCGATAGGTCAAGCTTTCTAATCAAGTAGGGTCCATTTGATAGATTTGGTATTTTATTCCGTTTCAGCAAAACATTTTAGTGAATGAATTGAAAATAAAGTGGTACTTGAGCTGAAAGTGAGCTGTCAAGTTCTAATAGTTTTCTAAGAAGTTTTCTAATAGTTATGAATATTTATTTTCATTCACAATTTTGTGGATGCTTAATGAAACACTCAACTTTGATATCATATATGCATTTTTATGATTTCAAGCCACGTTTCCAGAGGCTTTATAGGTGAGGCCGACATAGTAAATTGCCGTCAGATTTGCATGTCTGAAAAAAAGAGTTTAAATCAGACTTGAAGACAGATTGAGACTCACACAGCCGCACATAAAAAGTTAAATGACAGAGAGAGAGCCTACACGGAGGAAGTCGGCCAAAAAGAAAGTATATTGATTGATTTAAATGCAGATTAACTATATGTCTTCAGAGATAAAGCAGGCGGATTGACAGAGTGACTCACAGACAAATGGGAGCGCAGGTTACAAGACAGAAAAAGACAAACTAGAACAGAAGAGCATTTTACTCCATCACGCTGACAGCTCCGCATGCTCCAGAGCCAACTTTAGCTAAGTGGTGTGTGTGTGTGTGTGTGTGTGTGTGTGTGTGTGTGTGTGTGTGTGTGTGTGTGTGTGTGTGTAGCACTGTTTGTCAGGCACAGGGCCTTGGGAGTGTCAGTTAAAACAACAGTAACACCAGCTAATGGAGGCTCCACGGGACTGATGGGAGGACAGAGGGAGGGAGGGAGGAAGTGACAGACCGAAGACGAGAGAGAAAGATTGAGGGATGAGGAAACTATAAAAGCTCTTCAGTTGTGTTAGTTTTTTTTTTTCTTCTGATCATATCTGGCACCATCAAGGTGTGGACAGTTGGCTCTAGCTGCTGGTACTCAGATCCTTTACTTAAGTAAAAGTACAAAAGTATTATGAGCTCGATGTAGTTCAAGTATTGCAGTAAAAGTACATAAGTATTATGAGCTTGATGTAGTTAAAGTATTGCAGTAAAAGTACATAAGTATTATGAGCTTGATGTAGTTAAAGTATTGCAGTAAAAGTAGTGGTTTGGTCCCTCTGACTGATATATTATTATATATGACATCATTAGATTATTAATAGTGAAGCATCAGTGTTAGAGCAGCATGTTACTGTTGTAGCTGCTGGAGGTGGAGCTAGTTTACACTACTTTATATACAGTTAGCTAGTTTAGTCCAGTGGTTCCCAACCTAGGGGTCGGGGCCCCTCCAAAGGGTCAGCAGATAAATCTGAGGGGTGGTGAGATGATTAATGGGAGAGGAAAGAAGAAAAAACAAAGTTCTGATACACAAATCTGTTTTCAGTTTTTGGACTTTTTCTCTAATCTTTGATTTTTGCTGAAATATTGGATCATTTGAACATTTATTGAAATGAAAGCATGTGAGAAGTTTAGAGGGAAAAATCACTATTTGGTGGAGCTGTTAACAACTCATAGACATGTGAAATGTGACCCCGACTACACACTGCTTTTTGTAAGACGTCAAAAGACAAAAAGGTTGGAAACCACTGGTTTCATCTTTAACAATGTGTTGTATTTTAAAAGCTTGTTATATTATCCATTGTGTCAAATCTTCATCTGAAAAGTAACTAAAGCTGTCAAATAAATGTAGTGGAGTAGAAAGTACAATATTTCCCTCTGAAATGTAGAAAGTAGCATCACATGGAAATACTCAATTAAAGTACAAATACCTCAAAATTTGTATTGAGTAAATGTATTTAGTTACTCTCCACCACTGTGACAGTTGCCAGTAAATGCGTCACACAAGAAGCTACTTGACTACTTGCGAATATCACAAGTGAGGGTTTTGGGACGAACCCAAAGAAAAAGATGTGAACAGAGAGGTTTGGCTGAACGGTGGAGATGTGCAGAGAGCAGAGTGACAGGAGAAAGGATGGAGGGAGGGTTAGTGCAGAGTTAAGTGGCTGTGCGAGGCGATTAATGCTTTTTATTCATTATTTAAGCTGCAGTCAGGCTGCAGGAGAGGAAGTAGAGAGGGAGGGAGTAATGGAGAGAGAGAGAGAGAGAGAGGAGTCTTCTAGTTGCGTTTATATTCTGGTCAAATCACTCATTTTGCTTTCTGTTGACAGATTCGTCTGCAGTTGTCACAGAGAGACATTTCTGGGATTTAACTTTAATCTTTATTTCAAGATTATAGCTGTGAGGATTTCTTATTGATATGATCAGTTCAAAATTAGCCGTGGTGACACATCTGAATGCTGGCAGACATGAATTATAAGTGAGAGAGTGATAAGGCAATTAAACAACTGAGTTAGTAAAAGTTTTAGAGTATATTTGTCTGTAAAGTCCTGTTTCCCTGGCGGAGGGATACATTCGCTGGAACTAGCTTTTTACTCACATGTTACAGAGTGAATCATATGGACTGAGCCTTGCAAACGGTGTATTTATGTCAATTTTGCCAAATATCAGGCATAACTCACTCCTTTTTGGGATCTCTCAAAAGGAAATCTCTGGAACACATTTTTTCCCCCCATCGCTTTTTTTTCTCTTTCATCACACACCAGATAAACACCGACGCGAAACATATTCCATGTCAGATGCAGAGGCAGGAGCGAGTTGTCTGGATGACAGCGAGAACAGCTGGAGATCAACCTCAAAATCTCTCAAAGAGTCAGCGCTGTCTGTTAGCAAAACAATCCAGCTATCACATCTGCAAAGAAAAAACACTTTTTAGCCCTCATTTCTTACAGTGTAGTGACCCATTTCCACATCTACGTCGGCATGTCAGTCATGTATTAAGATGGAATTGAAAAATACTCAATCCTATCCTTTAAAGCTATAATATGTAATTATTCCAAATTAAAATGTGTAAAAACAACTAGACCTATGTTATATATGTTGTTGAGTTGTGTACTTACATTATCCCAAATGTTTCCAACAGTTTTCAAACCCAGAGAAATCTGTAATTTAATCAAAGTAACGGACCGTTTCATTTGGTCGCCTGTCGATGGCGTCATACCTCCTCTACCAAAGAGTAAACACGTACAAGATGCATACAGCGGCGCTGTGTTTGTCCGCTACAATGGCGTCTACCAAAGAGTAACTTACACACATACAAGATAATACATCGGCGTTGTGGTTGTTCCACACAAACTGTTATAAATGGACTTTTATTCAGTTTTAAGCCACATTTTCATGATAAATTTAGGTGGTTTTTAACTATATCTTTTAGCCGGAAAAAGGATTTTAGTCATTGGACGTCTGGATCTTAAGTTATCAGAGAAATAAACTGGACAAACGTTAGCAGCAGCTCAGCT
>NC_089520.1:2758542-2870389 GCF_963924715.1 Thunnus thynnus
TTATTGCAAGATGTAATCCCATGTGGGATGGATCATTTTTAATGATATGACAGAATTCATTCATATATTCATACTGTTTACTTTTTGTACCTGTATATAGATTAAATTTAATGTGGATTTATGGGTCATTTTGTCTGGTTTTATATTTTTATTCCTGCCTGCTCCATCCTGTACCTACTGTACATGGTCTGTTTATTCTTGTGCTGCAACGTCTAATTTCCCCCCAGGGATCAATAAAGTCTTATCTTTTGGGTTTGTATGTGTTTCCACATGTGTGTGCGAGTACTTGTATTACTCATCTTGTGGGGGCATACATCTGTTTACACTTGAGGTGTTCACCGAGACCTGAGCTGAGACCTGGGTCAGACTAAGGGCAAATTCTACTCAGTCAAAATGGGTCGGGTTGGGTCTTGTTTTACTGCCTTATATGAATATGCTCAATACCTGAGTGGATCTGAGTGTAGGCGTCTCTGATAATGTGGTATATCACAATCACCATGGAAGAAAATATGTTACATGTGACAAAGCAGGTAACTGGGAACCTGGGGCTGAGGCTTGGGCTGGAAGCTGGGAACCTGGGGCTGAGGCTTGGGCTGGAAGCTGGGAACCTGGGGCTGAGGCTTGGGCTGGAAGCTGGGAACCTGGGGCTGAGGCTTGGACTGGAAGCTGGGAACCTGGGGCTGGTCTTTGGCTGGAAGCTGGGAACCTGGGGCTGGTCTTTGGCTGGGAGCTGGGAACCTGGGGATGAGGCTTGGGCTGGAAGCTGGGAATCTGGGAATCTGGGGCTGGTCTTTGGCTGGAAGCTGGGAACCTGGGGCTGAGGCTTGGGCTGGAAGCTGGGAACATGGGGCTGGTCTTTGGCTGGAAGCTGGGAATCTGGGGCTGAGGCTTGGGCTGGAAGCTGGGAACATGGGGCTGAGGATTGGGCTGGAAGCTGGGAACCTGGGGCTGGTCTTTGGCTGGAAGCTGGGAACCTGGGGCTGAGGCTTGGGCTGGAAGCTGGGAATCTGGGGCTGGTATTTGGCTGGAAGTTGGGAACCTGGGGCTGAGGTTTGGCCTGGGATCTGGGAAGAGAGGGGACCCAGGGCAGGGAAGCAGGGCTGACGAGACGAGGGCCTGAAGACAGGGGCCGGAGTCAGAGCAGAGGAAATGCAGGAGATGAGGAAACATGGTGAGGCACAGCAAAACCGTCAAAAACAAGAAAAGTGGATAAATGTAGGTGAAGTGGCTTGAAGCATAGTAAGACTGACTGAAGCAGAGGCTACGATCTGGCAGAGTGGAAGTGGCAGGGCTGAGTATATGAAGAGGGCTTGATTACTGAGATGAGGTGCAGCTGGTGTGGCTCTGCTCTGACTCCAGCACACCTGTCTCTACTCACACAATCACACACACAAACACACACACAAGCACACACAGGGAGAGAGAGGGAGAGAGAGTGACTGAGAGAGTGGCAGCAAGTTTGAGAGACACAGGATTATAACAAAATGATGTGTTTTGAGTCGAAAGGAGAATATAAACTGTGAAGTGAAGAGAAAAATGGAGGTATTCTTTGTTGACATGAGGACAAGTTAAAGGAAAAAGAGAACAAGCAGTTAAAACCAACTGACACATCAGCTGTTAACTCATGATTTATGCAAATAGTTTAGAGAACTGGAGCCGGATTTATTTGAGGAAAATCAGTCACCCACAAGATTTATGCTGTTTTATGAATTTTGGTATTGAGATTTAAAATGTATTCTTAATTTATATTAAATAAAGAGTAAATAGGTTTGCAACAGAAAGTTTGCTTGTTGGTACAGGAAGTGGAAAAGGACTTTCAGTTATTTATATAAATTTGTCTTTGAAGCATATAAATGATTTATTTTAACTTCTATGACTTTACATTCCTTCCTAGGACATTATTATTATTATAGTTGTTATTATTATTATATTTTTGGTCTTTCCAGCATTCCAGCTGCTTTTTAATTAATCAAATTAATTAATAGCACATCATGCTGCTGCTGGCGTTTGTGTCTCCCTGTTCTGGGGTCTGTTTGGTTCGACCGCATATCGGATCGGGTCAGTAATGTAAGTTTCATACTGGACCAAGATTGGCTCCCAACTAGTTGTGATGCAACACATTCTGCACAGTGAAGCTCAATTATCACATTCAGGTGGAGCGCCCTGGTAGCTGAATGGTTACTGCGTAAGCCACATAACCACAATGTCCCTGGTTTGATTCCAGCCATGTTGCACCATCTCTCTCTCTCCCCTTGTTTCCTGTCTGCCTCTTCACTATCTTCTAGCCAATGAGGGCAAAAATGCCAAAGAAAAATCTTTTTAAAAAAAAACAAAACATCACAGTCAGGTTGACTGTTTAAGGATTAGTTTTTTTTATGCATGAATTGAAAATGTGAATAAAAACAGGTGGATGGAAACACACCTGAGAGTGAGAGAGAGAGAGAGAGAGAGCAACAGCAAAGTAATACAGTGCTTCCTCTGTCACAGCCAGACACATTAGTGGAGATGTTTCAGACTCTGCTATAAATCTGGGATTCCCATCTGTGTGGAACAAAGTGGTGGTGTGTGTGTGTGTGTGTGTGTGTGTGAGAATAAACATTGCGTGTTTAAGTGTTCAGATTTGTGTGGATTCTTTCCATGTGCATGTGTGAGTTTATGTATGTTTTCAAGCATCTATTTAGGTTTACGTACATGCTAAGATATGTTTCTGCGCACACTGGTATGTATGTAGGTGTGTGTGTGTGTGTGTGTGTGTCTCACCGCATGGTCTGGCTCTTGTAAGTGTGTCCATGCGTGTGGGAGAGAGGGCTATTTAAGCAGCATTACTCTGCTTGTGAGCTGCCAAGTACCTGTCGCCTCGACTTCGCCTTCCCTCTTTGTCTTCTCTTTCTCAATATGGCCAGCACCTGCAGAAACAGTGCAGACACACACACACATACAAACACACACACACACACACACAGCCACTAAAGACGTGCAAAGAAACACACTCTCAAGTCTCGTCTACACCGGATATGATGCACCCACATTTTTTAGTCATCTTCTTTACCCACACGGTCTGTCTGGTGTCTTTTTACGTCCTTTTTTTCAATGTTTTACGGACACTGAAATATGCACACATGTAGCTGATACTCACAACATTAAAGCAGCTATAATGCTTATTTTTTATAACACCAATATATAAGCTGTCAGTGTGAATGTGTTGGTCATAGCTCATAGTGATGAACAGAGAATTATCAGCGACTCTGCGGCTCCTCTCGGCTTTTTATAACAAGTTTCAGCTCATTGTTTATCAGTCCGGCTGTTTCGGTTCACTTTCAGCGCTCTCATAGCGTCGTTTTGGGCCGCAGCAGGCAGCTGTTTTCAGAGAAAAGGCTCTAAAAAGCCACTGTAGACTAGCTGGTGAACATAGTGGAGCATTTAGCAGCTAAAGAGCCAAATATTTCCCTCAGGAGTTGGTAGAGAGTAAAAACAGAGCTAAAAGAGAGAGAATATTGGATTTATATTCACCAGTTGGACAGAAAAACGACTCTGAATGAATGATAATGTTGCTCCGTAACTGCTGGATGCTGAAATAAGCAACTGTTTGCTAACAAGTTCAACATATCAACTTAAAAGCTGATGATGTGTCAGAGTTGTGTTCACTACTTGTTTCTGCTGTTATTGCAGATTGAAAGGGCAGATTTTACTGGCCAGTGTAGTAGGAGATGTCTGGCTTTGAATATGGACAGAAACATGTTTCAATGTTTAAGCTTGTCAGAAAACCAAAGACAGAAACGATGAAATCCACTGAGTTACAGATGCTGGTGGAAGAGAGGCTATCAGTTGGAAAAGGAGCAGGACTTGTCTTCACGTCTTCATTTGCTCAGATAGACTAAATTAAACCTGAAACATTATTGACATGTAATGTTATTTCACAGTAAAATAAAGTTTTATGGTGGGAACATGTTTTATGACAGCCAGCATTAAGACAACAAAACTACACTCAAATACATTTTCAGCTTCATCTCTTTAACAAGAACACCAGATGACCATGTTCGTCGTCTTTTTTTTTATTTCTGTCAAATATCCCATGAATGCAGCGCTGTGCAGCAGCCAACTTGGACGCCCTCGATGTGGGACCTCCCTCTCCAGCACAACGCACAATTAGATACACAAACACAGACTACACACACCCACACGGTCGAGCTTTGGACAAAACTTCAACGCCTCTCCCACTCTTAACCCTCTTCATCAACACTGTTACTCCAACGTGAAACCGTGTGCAGCTGGCACGCTACGATAAACGCAATAAAAACCACATAAGCAAAATAAATTTTGCCGCGGGGTGGCCTTCAAATATTATGAGACCCGGTTTTCACTGACAACAGGACGAGAGGAAGGTGTGTTTCTGACATGTATACTCACAGTATATTTATATACTCTCTGTTATTTTCAGTGTGTAAGTCCACATATACTGTTTTATAGGTATTTCTTACTTGATTTGTATATTTTTTATATTCCTGTTTTTATGTTTGTTTACCTGTGTTAAAATCAAAGTGTGTGTCTGATAGAAGTGAAAGTCTTTGGCTAACAGATGATTGATGATTGATAAGGAGGGAAAAAAGGGGACTGCAGGAATGTAAATGGCGTAAAACGAAGCTTCAAGAGAATCTTGATCTTTACAAAAATCAATTAATTAAATATAACTGAAATTAGAAAAGCAAGGAAATCATATTTTAAACTAGTGAGGATGGAAACTTCAGCTTTAGCCTGTAAACATTAAAAGCGAGCCTGAGACAATGTTTTTTTCATGTTAGCTTAAATAGCCAGCTAGCTAAAACCTGCTAACGTCAGCTGACAGAAAATCGAAGGGTGTCGGCTAGAAATGATAATCTGCTTTTTCTGTCCTTTGATTTTTGATAAACTTACAGTAAATGTGAAGATGCTCCAAAGAAAAGAAACAACTTGCAAACTAGAGTTAACGATCATTGACAATAACATACCTTAGCACTGTAGATAATGAGTTAATACAACGTAAACGTACAATAACCAACCGAATCAAGCAGGATAAATACTTATACGAGCACATAATTATCTAAATAAAAAAACTTTATATTCATTCATTATTGGGGCCAAATTCCAGTAAGTTTCTTCTTTATTGAAGAACATAACATCTGAGGATGTTGACAGCAAAAGGTGACACGCAGCCGAGGTCGCGAGCTCAGACTACTGACGTACATGATACGCACCATAACCTGCTGAGTCACCGGGGAAACTCCTAATCATGGTCTTTTTTTAAAGGTGGATAATCACACCTATAATTTTCACATCTATATTGAGCCGGCCGCCCCAGCCGTCTGGAGTGTGGGCCGCGCGGTGTTACAGTCCTGCACGTTACCACAATTTATTTAAGACCTTTTTTTCCTTGTTTGAGCAGCGCGCTGAAGTGTGCAGACAGATCAAAAGGCCGTGTCCAGTTCCTGAGCTTTCTATATACAGTCCAGGATCAGACGTGTCCCCTGCATCGCACGCACACACACACACACACACACACACTGTATCACTGTACAACTAGTAGATGGTCTTTGACTACAGTTGTTCTCTCATCTTAAACACTGGATCTAATTTAAACCTAATATGAAACAAACGCACTAATCAGCCCTCTGACATTGTTCCTCATACGAGAACAGTCTTTTTTTGTTCTCAGTTTTTTTTATTTGAATTGTTTTGACAAATACTTGATAGCACACAATGAGGCATTCAATTACAGCTACAACAATTAGTCGATTAATGGATCAGCCAACTATTTAGATGATCGATGAATCATTTTTTAGGAAGAAACTTTCCATTTTCTTTGGTTCCAGCTTCTCAAATGTGAATCTTTTCTGGTTTCTTTAGTCCTCTATGACAGTAAACTGAATATTTTTTGGGTTGTGGACAAAACAAGACATCTGAGGACATCACTTTGGGCTTTTGGGAAACACCGATCAACATTTTTCACTGTTTTCTGACATTTTACGGACCAAAAAAAACGAAATGATTGAGCAAGAAAAGAAAACACAAGATTAATCGATAATGAAAATAATCATCAATTGCAGCCCTAATTTGAATGCATAAGTCCATCTGGGAGGTTTAAACAAGGAGAAGAAAAACAGCCAATGAATCTCCAATGGCATAAATTAAAAGTAAAGGCCCAAGTAATTTGGAGGAAATAGAAAAATAAACATACAAATAAAATAATGATCAACCTTGCTTGGCCACCAAAGATCATGGCTGTAGGCGGCCAGATTCCTGGGTCTGCCTCATCAGGAAATAAACAGTAGAAGGAAATAAGAAACAAATGGAGAAAGTAAAAGGGAAGACCTTTTAGCAAAAACATTTTTGCATTCTTATCCTAAAACTCAGACTTTTTTTTTTTCTGTGATGTTTGCTTGTACGACTGTTTCAAGATGAATTCCACAAACTCATAACTGCACAAACTTGTAAATCGGTCGTTTCGACTTGACGAATGTTCATAAAGGAGGCGCGAGTTCAAGAGATTCAGTTCTTAGCATAACCGACGCTCCTTAACTGCTCACTGAGGCGACCTGTTGCTTTGTGGGAAAGTTTCAAACATGAAAATTATACCCAGAGTTAAAATAAAGAACTCAATATCATTATTCATGATCTCTACCTAAATAATATACACACACAAATATAAAAGAAAACCAAAGTCACGCTGTTATAATATGAGATAATAAATCCAAATTTAAAGCCCTTTTAGTAGCTCTGTAAATTTGGAGTCCTGTATGATGATGATGATGAACATGGACCTTTCTCTGGTTGTCAGATGTTTGGGAAGATGATTAGACGATTAGTCTGTCTATAAAAGAAAATCCGTCACACTGTTGAAGAAAACAAAAAACAAATGGGATTATTAAACCAAACATGAAGTCTGCTCCGAAGAAAGTTTAAGGACAAAGAAATTTTTAACCCCAATGAGAAAAAGTTCCTTTAATTTATAACAGTATCTGATTGAAAAATGGATCTCTGGTTGTCAGATGTTTGGGAGGAGGAAGATGAGATGATTGTCTGGTTGAGGAGCAGTAAATCAGTGAGTTGGTTTCAAAAGAAGATCTGGAATATTTCCCTCCTTGATTTGTATCTTTATATATAAAAGTACATGTTTGGAAACTGTTAATATCGTGAATTGTAAGAAGATGAGTTTCTTGAAATAAAGGGAAAGAGTTGTTGTCGTGTTTTTGTAAAAGAAAGAGATTCGATTACGTGAGAAGTCGAGAGAAATGTTCTTCACTAACAAACTTCACACAGCAGAGCTTCTGCAGACAGAAAACACAACACATTTAGCAGCGTCAAGTAACCGTGTTAGAGGACCTGGAAAAACAAAAATATCAACATAGTTGCCAACAGTGCGTCATCCGTGCTGCGCTGTACTGTGACAGAAATAAAGAGGGAACGCTAAAACAAAGCGCTCCGTGATGGGACGTGATGGTAACGGAGATGGATGATTAATATCATATCATACTGTCAGGTGTAAAAAAAAAGAAAAAATCATAGAATGTATTTTAAAAGTTGTTATTGCAGCCTGTCCCTGAAACGTTCAGGAACATTTCCTGCATGTGTGAATGGGAGCAGGGATCAATATTCAGGGAAATCTGTAGCACCAATATCCCTCCTCAAGACCTTGTAACATTGCAGGGAAAACGTTGGTACAGCTGAGTTGTGAATAAGCAGGTAAACGGTTACGTCCATCTGACAAAAGTCGTTTTCATGCGTCTGCCTGAAAGGTTTTTCCAGTAATTTACTGGGAACTTTGTGTGAAAGAGGCTGTAGTTCAACATTATTATTATTTTTCTGGATAGTGAAGCAGCAGGCAGGAAACAAGAGGAGAGAGATGGTATGATTATGGTTATGTGTCATACGCAGCAACCATTCAACTAGCAGGGTGGTCCAATTTCAACATTTTTAAACATTCAGATTAAAGCAGATCATTCTTAAGTTAAATTAGTGTTTTTATGTATTATAAAGAAAGGCACATAAACTGTGTATTACTTGAACAACAAGTCTGGATCACTCGTAAATTTAATTTTAGCAAAATTGGAGGTACGATAACATTTTCTGAACGACACAAATTCTCTTAAATCTCTCGTACTTACTGCTGAAGAACGAATCTGTTGGTACGAGTTCACTCGGTTCTCATAAGTGTAGAAACACGATTCAACATAAACACTCAAACACACATTCAGAGACGTACAAAAGGAGACTCTGGATGGCACTTTTTTTTTTTATTTCCAGACTCTTATTCTCTCCTCGTTGTGTAACATCAAACACTGATTGAAATGAAACACAGTGTTCTGGTTACATCCACCCACACGCACTCTTCGTTAGCTGACCTTTAACCTCATTAAAGGATTCCAGCTCTGGTTTGTGTAACTGAACCGCAGCTCTTTTGTCTCTCTCAGCTGAAATGTGACCGTTTCCTGATAATATAATTTCATAATAATGTTTTTCCAGCTTTTTATTGTATTGCGTCTTCTTTACTCTTTGCTTTCTTTTATAACCCTTAAGCTCCTAAAAAACCCTCCAAACAAAAAGTTGAATAACATCAAAAGCCCCTGTGTGAAAGATTTGTCTAAGCTTCTGGAGAGTCAACTGAGGCTACAGACGGACAGCAGAAGAGTACATATGAAGTCACTTAAATGTGGAGTCTCAGACTGTTGTTAATTATTAATAAACTACTGGTTGGGAGACGACAGCAGCATCGATGTGACAGAAGTGACTTTAAGGAGGGAAGTGCAGGCTGGGAAAAAAGGAAAACTAAGAATGGATGTAATGGAAAAATAAAAATTAGACAGTAATGTAAAGTTACTCCTCACCCCCCCCCCCCCCCCCCCCCAAAAAAAGACAAAATAAATGGATGACGTCTGGATAGATGGATCAATAAAACATCTGAGATCGTTGTTTATTCTTCTCCTTTTTAAAAACAATGATCACGAGCGTCCCGTAGCCTTAACGTCGTGGTTATTAGTGTAGCCGTGACATATTTGTACGATAATCTTGTCCTCTGTACGATCAATAACGCCAACAGTCCCATAAAGGAGCAACAGTTTTAACCTTTTTATGACACTCAGTAGTTGTGATCAGTATCCAGCATCAGGATAGTTGTGTTCACTTTGTCATAAAAGAGAAGTTGAGACAGAATCTCACTTCCTGTTTGTTATACTGTGAGAAACACAAGGATTTGAAGAAATAAATAATATCTATCCTGAGTTTCTCCTCAGAAACTGTCCTTTCTATGTTGAGAGAAAAGTCAGTAACAGCTGCAAAATATGTTAAACGTTGTCATACGCTCAGCAGAACAAGCTCTTTAGTAAATGTTTGAGTGATTACATCTGTAAACAAACGATTGTTATAGTTTTCTGTGCTGCTTTGGAGATACGGGTTTGTCATCTGTGATGCCAATAAAGCTTATTTGAATTTGCCGGCTAGGAGAGATAATTTACTGCTGCATCCATTTAGACTGATGAGTTATGGACACATAGAGGAGCCTGTTTAAAGATTGTATGACGTTGGGTTATGTGGGCAACTAGAGCTGATGAGGTATGCATA
Organism: Thunnus thynnus; assembly: GCF_963924715.1. Classification (NCBI taxonomy): domain Eukaryota; kingdom Metazoa; phylum Chordata; class Actinopteri; order Scombriformes; family Scombridae; genus Thunnus; species Thunnus thynnus. The sequence goes on from NC_089520.1 coordinate 2,768,134, forward strand.
TATATACATATATATAAATTTATACATATGCATGCGTATTTGTATATGTATATGTACGTGTTTGTGTGTATCTATGTTTTATATTTCTTTTGTGAAGCACTTTGAGCTGCATTTTATGTCATGAAAGGTGCTCTATAAATAAAGCTTATTATGATTATTATTATTATTTATTTATTTAATTTCCATGTAGATGCTGAACCGGCTACAACTATTATAGCTTTTAGTTTATTTAACAGCTATACTTTTGTTTTCAGTGTTGGGACATTTTTATTTGAGTCCCCTTCATATATATCATATAACTATTTTTATTTATTTCTTTTAAACATTTGTAGACTGTGTCAAAAAGTCATTCGTCTCAATAAATAACAAATTTAAACCTGTTTGTTCTCCTCTGGTACGATACTTTAACATCCAACAACGCTGACTGACGGTCTCCTAACCTTAAAGATCCCTTCCAGACATGTTTTATAACATGTTAAAATACTCTTTATATACTGTAGTTTGATTGCTTCGTTATTGTGTGTCTACTCCTCCCTCATTTAAAAATCCAGAATCTATCATCCGGAGGAATCTGCTGTCCTGGCTGTCGGTGCTTCTGCTTCCTCGTCCTGCAGGAGGAAAACGTTGCTGCTAACAATGGTCTTTTCTTTGTCTCATCACAGAAATAAATCATCTTCTTATTTGGAGATTACTGACCTGTCCCCCCCGCCCCCTTTAGGAGAAATAAGGAGCAAAAGAATATATGAGAATAACAGTAGAAACATAAGAAAAGCTTGAGTTCTTTTGCTGTATTCAGAGTTTTCTCTTTAACAGCCTTATGGAGCAATAAATAGACAAATAAGAGCTGATTGCATGATTCAGATCTCAGTGTTGTCTAACTTTGGTATCAAGTATGTCTGAAATGGTTTGGGGGCAATAGTTTGAGAGAAACACGTGAGAAAATGTGTGGAGATATAAATGAAACATGAAGGAGAAGCTATCATAATGCACAAAATCTTGAGAAAAAAAAAAAAAGGAAATACAAATAAAACATGTAAACAATTCATCTGAACCAGATGTGCACTGAAAAAGGAAAAATAAAAAGTGCGTGCTTAACATACCAGCAGTGTTTCATCTACATTTACTCAGCTGTGATGCACCATCGCATTAAGAACATCGCCGCCACAGTTAGATGATAGAAAATTATCAAAATGTATCCCGACTTTCATCAAGCTGCACAAACAAGCAGAGGGCTCGGTTCTTAGATCTTTAAACAGAATCAAATGTCGAAATAGACAAAAGTTTCACTGCCACAACCTGCACTTAAAAAACAAAAGAGTCAAGGATGGCTGTTACATCACTGCACTGTTTGCTGGGCAAAGTTGTTTTTCTCACTGTGTCCTCCATGCCTGGTCTTGTTTTTGTTGGACATTTCCCTAATACGCTTGAGAGAGATTGAAGGACCAAGAAACAACACATGGCACCAATAACTCATGGTCAAGAACTGATTTCACATCTGTGCAACTAAAGAGATGGCTGGGCTGCAACTTGGACTTTGAGATCTTACTGTAGCGCCTTAATTTTCCTACACTAAGATGAAACTTATGCTTATTTTTTACAGTAACTAATTGGCAGCAACTGACGAGTAACATGTCTGTCGCTGCAGTAAAAGGAGCCTTCTGCCTGCAGCTCTTCAGTCTCACTGTGTGCTGTTTCCCTCTGTTACTAGTCCTCATTTGCAATATATAAATCCGATCTGCTGAACAAACAGCACAAACATTTTGCGGTGTAGACCAATATTTACGGACCAATAGTGCAGTCAGTTTTGCATTTCCTGTACATGCTTCATAATAAAAGCCACACAGTTGTACATCAGTGAGAAGCTTTAATATGAAGTAGCAACAGCAGGAAATGTTTGGACTGCGACTCAACACAGTAAATAAGAATGTTTTCTTTTCAGTGTTCCCAGTTCTTATAATTACTGAAAACATTCTACCACGTCCCCTCCGGCCATGAAAGTAGCAGCGACCATGTGCAACTTTCTGTCCTCTAAGAATCATTCTGTATACTCACAACGTTAACAAGTATATAAATTACAGACATTAGCAAAATGTTGCAAACACACCATTAAAAATCCAATATGTAAAAAGCTTCTTTAAATCTGTAGCAACAACAACAAATCCTGACAAAAAAATAATACTGATGTAACTTTTTAAGCTCACTACAAGTAAAAAAACTTAACTTGACAACATACTGGACACTGTCATTTCCTTGAAAGACTCTTGGGCAATTAAACACTGATATTCAACTGTTGGAGTCAAGTCTCCGGGTTGGCAGGTGTCCATGGAGTCTTTGTGCATGTGTACTTGTCCGTAAAAGAGTCCAACAGCTCACCTCAGTCCACTTGGCAACACGAGTCCGTCGGGCCAAAAGGTTTTGGATCCCTGCAGGTCAGCAAACTGAATGACGGCTACTGTAGATGAGAGAAAAACACAAATGTTATACCGTTACTGTCGGTGTAATAGTAAAGAGATGATCAAACGTTTTAACACATTTTAAGACTCTCAAACATAGAGGAAGTTTTTTGAAGAGCAGGCTACACATAACAAGATTTTAATTACCTATTGGAATAAACTTTTAAAGACATCTTAATATCAATGTAAAGGAAACAGGATGTGATGTGACTCCAGACTCCAGCAATGATCTTGATATTTAATGGTAATCATGTAGTAAAATGTGAAGAGGTGGTGAAGTCTCCTGGTGAGTGATAATCAAACACTGAATTAACAACAGTTCCATTATGTTATATGTTTTGTCTAAAATAAGAAACTAACACAACAGAGAAATTGTTGTTTGTCTGAGTTAGAACTGATCTATGCAGATGACTGCTGAGATGCTTGTGGTTGAGCCAAAATAAATATAAAATGTCTAGAAACAGGCACATAGTATAACAAGCACAACGGCCACAAGAGCCTGAACTACAGTAGAATAATAGTTACTGTGGTTTTCTACAGTAATTTAATGGTTTCTTTACCTGAAACTGTCAAAATGTTAAGAGTGAATAAGTGAATGAGTTTTTGCAGAGGCCTCGAAGTGACAGATCTGTCGGTCTGTCAGCAGCTTTGTCCAAAGCGACATATTTCTACATATATTTGTTGGATCACCATGAAATTTTGTGACCCCATGACCCTCCCCTCTAGCGCCACCAGCAGGCCCAGCAGGGCATCTGCTCTACAGATAATGTTCTCGTTAAGAAGGTGTTTGAAATGTATTTGTGACAAATCGATGAGAACCTGAAGTTTATATGCAGAAGAAGGTAGAAGTGAGAACTCTGAGAACAGATAAAGACTTGAATTTGATCACTGAGACATATTTCTGACATTGTGCAGGATAATTTATAAGCCAATCAAGTTTTCTTTTGGATCTTACTGTTATCTCAGACTAATAAAGATCAGTGCAGTTAAATCAAGATCAAAATCTCATATTGATGTTAAATTGAGCTCAGTTATGTCTACGAGACAAAGGCCGGACAAAGAAAAGATCTTATTTTGAAATTTCCTTTTTCCTCTGGGTCAGCCTCACCTCTGGTCTCACCTTCCCCTGTGTCTGTGTGTAGTCCAGTCAAATAGCGGCCCGTGGACCAAATCCGGCCCTCCAACAAAGATATTTGGCCCCTTAACTAAAGTTTTCCCACTTTAAACATCACATTAAACATATTGAGCTTCAAGTCAGTGTATTAAAACAAGAATATGATCTTTCTCTGACTTTAAGTAAGTGCTGCCAGTACATAATTTAACAACATTTTCTAATTATGTCGAGAGACAATGTGATCCAGCAGCAGTGGATGTCTAACGTAACGTATTTGGTAATTTCTAGGAGACAGAGTTGGTTATCAAGCCATCTCTGATTTTGTCATCCTGTTTGTTCATGCTGCATTCCTGTAATTTGTCTTTCTTGGTCTATTCTGTATGCACATCTATTTCCTGTCTGTCTGTCCTGGGAGAAGGATCCTCCTCTGTTGCTCCTCCTGAGGTTTCTTCCATCTTTTCCCTGTTAAAAGGGATTTTTTTTAGGGGAATTTTTCCTTGTTTGAATGGAGGGTCTAAGGATACGGGGTGAAAAGCCTCCTGAGGCAAATTTGTGATTTGTAATATCGGGCTAAGCAATTAAAATGGACTTAACTTGAATGTGTAAATATCTAAGTCAATATTCAAAGTTCATTCTCAGTGTTTTGTGAACTGGAGGCTTCAAGTTTCCACATCACACTTGTGTAAGTTGAATACTGGACGACGATTGGCTCCAAACTAGTGAGATTTAAGACGAGCTCAGAGAAACTTTCCTCCTTCAGCAGATGAACATGGAAACAAACTCTGAAGAAACATGTTTATGACTTGAGGAGACTTCAAGGAAATAGTCATTTAAACCCAAATCATGATGTTTCCCTAAATACTCTAAACAGATCAGACTACACTGTTATGTCTTGTTCTGGAGCTTTTTAAAGATGGATTTTGTTGTTTAATTTGGAGGACTTGCACACTAACTGCAAAAAAACAGTATACTATTAGAGCTGCAACGATTATTCGATTTATCTATTAGTTGCCAACTATTTTGATAATCGTTTAATCATCAAAAATCTCTGATTCCAGCTTCTTAAATGTGAATATTTTCAGGTTTCTTTAGTCTTCTGTGACAGTAAACTGAATATCTTTGAGTTGTGGACTAAACAAGATGTTTGAGGACATTACCTCGGGGTTTGATCAACATTTTATGGTGCTGTATGCAGTTAGTATGTTGTATGGAATTAGACACAGCAAGGACAGTTTGTCCAGTCTTTCCTGTTTGCAGCCAACATGTCATAAAACGTCTTTGGACAAAATCCACAGTCATTTAAAAGTCTATGTGAAGCTTATATTCAGCTTCAGCAGTCTGAGTTAGTCATATCAAGTGGATATCTGACACATTTACAGTCTGTTTAGCATCAAATTCCCTCTTTGTGTTTCCTCGGACAGTGTTTCCCTGTTGAGCTGCAGGTGGAAGTATAGTAACAAAAAGAGGAACTTTGGCACTAAAAAGACTGTAACGTTGAAAGATATCTACTTGATTTGACTCATTTGGACGCTGAAGCTTCATATTAGCTTCAGATAAACTTTTAAATGCATTTTCCCATCACTTCCATTGTAAGGTCATTATGAAGGGATCCTCTAATGGTCGGTATGAACGGGAGGAATGATTACAGCAAGAAAAACATGTTTCACTGTTTTAAGACAGCCTTGAAAATTGTGAACCTTTAAAGTGAGATGTGTATGAGATACAGAGTGTATTTTCATGTAAAAATATACCTCTAATGTGCTTTAATACATTATTTTTTTCTTTTTTTGCATTTGTTTTAAAATGAAAGCCGGGCAGCAGATATTTCACTCATCATTTTAACGGCGCTAAATTCTCTTTTCACCTCTGTAATGTGTCATTGGGGATCCCCCCCCCCCCCAACCCTCCCACCCCCCCGCAGCACCCGCACCAGTATTAAACACGAGACTGCTGTGGCACCAACACCATAACTTCCTGTGTTTTAGCGAGGACAGAAAGCAACAAAAAGAAACAAAATCACTTCCTCTGGGAGCGTTTGCAGCCGTATCGACTGTCAAATGAACTCCGGTGCCGCTCATATTGGGACTTGAACAGAATACAGGTATGTTTTGTTAAATTTTTATTGCATGTGGCCCTTACGTGAAACCTAAGCCCAGTGGGTAAATACAGAGTTATGCCATTTTCAACAATGCCCTCCCGTTACCGGCTGAGTAACTGCCCAAAGTCCATGTACACAATTATGTCACTTCCTGCATAAAATGTGGCTGCGTGCCCCCGAGCCTCACAGTTCAGCTCAGTCAACGAAATATTGATGAACGTCCTCGACTTCACCGCCGCGTACAGTGGTAGCAGATCTGTTTCTGGCGCTACAACGAAGGAGCCGAAGGGTAAAAAGTTCAACACGAGCCGGCTGCAAAGGAAACAACCGACTACATCTGTAACTGCGACTGTAAACACTGCGTGCATTTATGTGTAAAGCAGAACCAATCGAGCAACAATAACTCAGATTTGAGTGAATGATGTTTAAACTGAATGAACTCTGGCTGAAAGGGGGGGGGGGGGGGGGGGGAAACACCAGGATAGATGGTGGATTGTGGGAAAGGCTTTTCAAAATCCCAAGAAATAAAAAGGACCTTACAGGATACTTATGAATGACTTTGTGTGAGTATAAATCCACCGACTTGTCTCAAGTGAACCAAGACAAACTTGTCTGTTATTCACAGCCAAGCTAACGTGATTTATGGCCTCAAATGTTTTGAAAAACACAGAAAGGAAAAGGGAGAAATTACACGAGTAAACACATCCAGCAACACACACACACACAGACACACACACACACACACACACACACACACACACACAGGGTTGTAATTTCCACTTCCTCACTTTTCAAAATCCTATCTTAGTCTCCTTTACTTTTACAGTTTCACTTTGAATTTACTAAAATCTTTTTAACAGTGTCCTCTCATCATCCAGCTACTGAAATCCAGATGAGAGAAAATGCAAATATATTCATCTTCATCTTCATCTTCATATATTCATCCATATTTAAACTTTAGAGCAGCGTTAAGTGATTAATGGAGCTTTTCTGTCCTGCGTTTCATCTCTATGGCAACATACCCGCTGCTGTATCCTCACAGAGGAAGTTGTTGGGACTGTATGCAGCCTGCAGACTACTACTGGTTTTATTTACAGATAATTCTCCCTAAAAAGATGCCAGACTGATCATCAGTTGAAGATAATGCAGTAAATCTGTGTGGTACAGATGGAAATCAGATACAGAAACAGGTTTATTGCAAACCAGGTTTGCAGATACGAGGAAAATCGCCCCAGCGTTGCATAACAATCAAAAAAGAGAAAATACCCCAGGCAACGTCAGGTATAAGTTTACAATAAAAAGTAAAAATAATTTCTATAAAATATTCTAACTGTGTGAGAATGTTACAAGATATTGAGGAGGAATGTGCAAACGTTGACAGCATAAACAGTATAAACAGTATAAACAGTACATGATGTGCAAATGTAATAATACAAACAATGTGGCTTTGTTTCTTTAGTATTCTAACATTATTATGGAAAGCATGACAATCAATTTAAATTACATTTATATACTTTTTTTTCTGACTTCATTCTTCAAGTTTCAAGTTGACCACGAGACATTTCAGCCGACTGAAACGACTGTCTGACTGTCTCTGAAGACACCAGACTCAGTGCACAGTCTCCCTCAGTGTCATTAAAACTGGTGACAATTAGAGAGATTCATTACTTCTGTTAATTTCTTTCTTGGATCAAGACAAAAAAAACCATCAAAACGCCCGTTTCTGCATTTATTTATTTCTATTTGACTATTTTGATCCAATCTTCATCACTCCAAACACTCTGGATACACTATTGTACTCTTGTACGTTTGCTAAGGACTATATCAAACTTTTCTTTTCATTTCTGGTGATACTTGTGGTTTTTCACTTCATTTACTTGTTATGTGCTGTATATATTTGATTGAATTTGGATTTATGGGTGGTTTTCCTCATTGCTTCATCCTTTTTGTACCTCCTGTACGTGGTCTCTTTATTCTTGTGCTGCTGTAACACATATTTCCCCCCTCGGGATCAATAAAGTGTAATCTTATGTAACTATCAGGGGGAGCTGACAGACTCTGTTTTATGTTATCACTTTATGTCAACGTTTTGCATGTTTTGTACCTTAGTCTGTTTGCTTAAGTTTCTGTGTGCTATGTTTTACCGGCTGAAAGACAAAAATTCCCCTCAGGGTCAATAAAGTTGAAACAGCGCCACCATGTGGCCAGTTATACTGCATGATAACAACGCACCAGCTTCATGGTAGGGATGCAACTAAGTATCATTTTCATTATCAGTTAATCAATTAGTTTGGTTCATAAAATGTCAGAAAAATGTCAATCAGTGTTTCCTAAAACCCAACATGACCTCAAATGCCTTGTTTTGTCCACAACTCAAAGATATTTAGTTTACTGTCTAAAGAAACCAGAAAATATTCACATTTAAGAAGCTGGAATCAGAGAATTTGGACATTTTTTTCTTGAAAAATGACTCCAAGCGATTAATATATTATCAAAATAGTTGGTGATTAATATAATTGTGGGCAACTAATCGTTGCAGCTCTATTTCATGGCGATTTGGCAGCAGCGAATGAACGAAGAACATGTTTCGAGGGCTGGCAGTGGAGTCTGAGTGCAGCCGGTTTTACCATTAATAACTACAGTATCTTAAATATCTTTGAATTATCCCCAGAGTCTCTCTCTCTCTCTCTCTCTCTCTCTCTCTCTCTCTCTCTCTCTCTCTCTCACACACACACACACACACAGTCGGTGAATACATTTCTTGGCGAGAAGCTCTCAGACATGTTCTGGCTCCATCTGGACCCTCTGGAGAACCTGCAGTGAACCCTTCATTTCTCAGAGTGTGCTGCGGCGACCCTGCACCTCCAACAGTAAAGTGAAATAGCTGTTATGTTATTACGGAGGGGAGACCTCAGCCCACCCATCGGGGGGTAACTGTTAAAGTGCGGGCTAAGTGTGTTTTTATCTGTTCATCTGAACCTTGGCTGCAGCCGCGGTTCCTCGGAGCTTTGCCCCAACAAAGCCTGCTTTATCCCTTCCTGTCGACAGCTTTTCCTCTTTGTTACCCCCTCCTCTCTACAACATAAGAGTTGTATTGTTGAGTTCAGACCTCCAACATCAAAATCGGCTTTCCAGGAGTTTGAAGAAAAGTATTGAGTTCGATTCAAAAAAGTAAAATGCTGCACCTGTTCTCACTCAGCGCTTTTATAAACTATAATTTTGATATTTAGAGATGCTAAATTATAAAATGCTGATTAGAATATTTTGATTTTTTTTTGCCGAAAGTTGCTCCATGTTAGTCCCTGGTGTTTTCTGGCACTCTGAGCCTCAACAAAGCCCACTTTGTCCTTCACCATCAACAACGTTTTTTTTCCCTCTGTGCTAGTTATTATTGCATTATTAAACACAAACCAACACACACACACATACACACATACACACTACAGTCACCTGCAGGAAAAGATCCACAATTATTGTACACTTTCAACTCTAAATCATAACTTTGTCATCATTAAACACACTGTAAAAAAACCAGCAGACACATCTAAAGATGAGCCGAAACCTACAAAGACTTGTTTAGATTTTTATTTGTTGTTTTATTTTACATTAAAAAGTCTTGTAGAGCTTGTATAGTACTGCTCACATGCAAAATGATGGCATATCTGAATAGCTTAACACATCTGGGTGACACATATAGTGACTCTGCAATAAGCCTGTAAATGAAGGAAGTTAACAAACAAGCAGCTGGGTTCAGTGGGTTTAGTATCACTGATGAAGCTGCCAGATCAGAAGAGTCACTGCAGTTCTGTAGAAGAAGAATGAAACCGATGGCGAAGCTTTCAGTTCACCAGCTCGTCGATGTTTCAAACTTCACCTTCACCTGAGCTTCAGGTGGTGACTGGAAGCGTCAAATCTTTTCTCTTTCACCTTCACTGACTTCTTCTTCTTCTTCTTCTTCTTCTTCTACCTCTGGAGGGAGCGGAGGGGCCTCCTGGCGATGCTCGTCATTAAGAAAACAGTGTTTCTCTCTGCAAGGTGCTGGGCAAACACAGGTTGCGCCAAATAAGAAAATATCGCTTCTCTCCAAGGCAATTTCCTTCAGCAGAGTTTTCCTCGAATGTTGTTGGCATCTTCTGCGTATGGTGAGGAAGAAAGAGAGAGAAAGACGCTTTTCTAAAAAATGATTTATGGTGACGGGAAAGTCTGATCGACGGTTGTTATCAGTACAGAGACAAAGAGACGAAAGAAGATTGGCTCGTTACTTTGACAGACTGCAGATGTTTTCACATTTGAAAAGTTCTTTGTTTGAACATTTGTGTTTCTGTTTCGGGGTAGGAGTGAATTACAGCTCCCAAGGTGCATTTCAGCAAGAAATGCACCTTGGGAGAAGCCAATCATAGAGCTGAAAATTCGGTCACATGGGTCGCTAATGATGAGCAGAAGTTACAATCTGCAGAGTGAATCAGTTCTTTCTTAATTTCTGGGTCAATTTTGAATCCAGCAGTGAATTCAGTTTTGTTTACAACTTCAGCGACGCTCTGATTCATGACTTCTTCTCCATAGCAACAGCAGCCGAGGCTCATGGGTATTGTAGTATTCTTCACCAAAGTTTTTTATGCCTTTATTATAGGTGCAGTGGAGAGATGACAGGAACTGAAGGGAGATCATGATGGGGGGGGGGGGGGGGGGGATGGGGGGTGACACGCAACAAAGATCTAGATCGTGGACGTTGCGGTATTATGGCATGCTGGTGATCATAATATAAACCTGCAGGATCATCACAGTATCCGGGAGAGTCCTGAGTTCCTGTGTTCAGTAACATCGAAGAGATCATTTAAATTTTGAAATGAGAATACAGAATGAGGAAAAACACTTCTGCTCACACATTGCAGCTCTATAAACTTGGACTTTTGCCAGTTTGGTTGGTTGCTATGACAACAGCTCCAGATAAATTTGAAGCCATCCATAAAGAACTGAAAAGTCCAAATCATCAACAATTAACTCAGGCTAACTCAGGTATCCATGTGTGGAGAACACAAGGCCCAGGATGGTTCACCTTCAGTCTACTCTCTGCTCTGATGACTTCCAGCCTCCTTTCCCGAGAGAGTAATTAAGCACGTAAAGGTAATTTTATCCACTGAAGTAAAGCTTTCAGGATAACTCTGTAAGCCACGGTGTGCTTTGCTTTAATGCCAGCAATTTGTTTTCCACAGTGGATGGATCAATTTGGAATCCAACAACAGACTTTCCAATAACAACGGGTCTAAAATGGTTGTTGAGTCTTGTGCTAAATTTACCCGCGCTGGAGCGCAGTGTGAACATGTCTGTGACTGCACAAACAACTGCTAAGATCTGAACTGAGGAATGCTCATAATGGGGCATTTTACCTGATTGTTGCTAAGCCACGCTGCCAAACACACACCATTATCACGGGCCACCCGGCCAAGCACACTCACTCAAACACACACACACACACACACACACTCCCACACACTGCATCCTTGCAGACAGATGTTCAGGTTCGGGTTGGCTGTATTATTCCCAGGGGACTCCCATGATGCCTTGCACCTGCTTGTGAATACAGTCAGGTCGACTTCCTGGTCATCAATCTTCACCAGCCACCCTTTGCCCTCACCATGGCAACAGAGGAGCCAAGACCACCGGAGTAACTCTGAGTTATTACAGAGGTGCACACAGAGATAAGCATCATCATATTTATTCAAAGTGCTTTACAAAAGGAAGCAAATTAAAGTCAATAAATTATCAAATAATTAGATTTCTAATGATAAAACATATAAAATAGATTCCAGTATTGTTAGATATAAGAGAAGGAAATTACATCTCCTTTCCCCAAAGCATCTTACGGCTGAGATGACTTTAAAAACCATTTTACAAACCTTCTAAAGCTTAAGAGGTATGATTGTAGATTAACAAATGACTCCTAAACACACATAGCAGGCTGAGAGCATCTTGAAGGACAGGTTCACAATTTTTTTTCTTGCTGTAATCATTCCTCCTGTTCATACTGACCATTAGAAGATCCCTTCATAATGACCTTACAATGGAAGTGATGGAGGACAAAATCCACAGTCCTCCTTCTGTGCAAAAAATGTATTTAAAAGTTTATCTGAAGCTAATATGAAGCTTCAGCATCCAAATGAGTCAAATCAAGTAGATATCTTTCAACGTTACAGTCTTTTTAGTGCCAAAGTTCCTCTTTTTGTTACTATACTTCCACCTGCAGCTCAACAGGGAAACACTGTCCGAGGAAATACAAAGAGGGAATTTGATGCTAAACAGACTGTAAATGTGTCAGATATCCACTTGATATGACTAACTCAGACTGCTGAAGCTGAATATAAGCTTCACAGAGACTTTTAAATGCATTTTTGTACAAAACACTGGATTTTGGCCTCCATCACTTACATTGAAAGCACATTTGAAGGATCTTTTAATATCCAGTATGAACAGGAGGAATGATTACAGCGAGGAAAACCTCTTTCACTGTTACTATGGACACCTGACTGCTGGTTTAAAACATTGTTATTGAAACTGTTGAAAAAGTTACTCTTAAATGTATTCAGCATCATCTTCATCACTTAAGTACTGCTTCGGGATGCATCAATATTTGATTTTTTAACTATTTGGACTTTTGTTTTATTGTTATTATTATATTGCTGCTCTTTCCCACCACAGCTGCTTGTTAATTAATCAAATCAAATCCAAATTAATTTATGCACATCAGGTTCGGGTAGGTTTTCCATTCACTCAACTTCTAAGACGGATCATTATCGGGAGACGAAGCCCTGATTTCTTTGGGCAGGTCGTTCTGAAGCCGCACTGCGAACCCTCGGTCCCCTCCGGTGTGAATGACAAGCAACAGTTAAACCAATTATAAGGGTTCAACTACAAAATATGATACTGAAAAATAATCAGTGCGGTCAGTCACTTGCAGCCTTGTTTGTTTTAGGTTGTAACACCAACGTGTCAAAGTAAAAGTAATAAGTGATTAAAACGCTGCAGCACCTTTAAACAGAAGTTGTGGTCTACAAAATTAGCATTTACATTTTAAATGGTCCAGTCAGCGAGTTTATCGACTTTCTCTCGCTGCTGAGAGGATTGAACTTCGATGTTTTGATTTCAGGGTAGACTCTCTAACTTGCTGCCAGGTTACATAAAAGCCAGGCCAACACATAACCGCCGTCTTTGTTTGGAGGTGCCGGAGCTGCAGGAGCCCTGAGCACCCTGAGGTGTTTACTGGAGGCGGCAGCTGCACGAGAGACGCCCGAAGAAAGGAGCTCTTTCACCTGGAGGCTGAGAGAGAGAGAGGAGGAGAGAGGGGAGAGAGGTCTGACAGAAAGACAGAAAGAAAGAAAGAAAGAAAGAAAGAAAGGTGATAGAGAGATGAGACAGAAGAGAAAGGAAAGGGGGGACGTATAATAAAGAAAAAGATGCAAAAAGAAGTTTGTAGTTAGATCTTTCATTGAGGGTCCGTTTACACTCGATCTCATGATGTATTGTCAGAAATCAAAAGTGTTCTGAACATCTACACTTGAAAACTGAGTGAAAAGTTGGCCGTAATAGGAAGGAGACGTGGTATTGTGTAAATATGGGAATAACAGTGCACATTTTCAGCCAGTCTCTTCTGGAAGACATTCATAATGTTGTACATGGTTGTTCAGATGAGAAGTGACAGAAATAGTTGTCAAGAATGAGAAAAGAGAGCAAGATGGCTTCATTCTCATGAGTGTCAGTGGTCAGACATGAATCCCCCCCCCCCCCAATCTGACATTGGAAAGGTGTGGGGAGAGGAGGTTTCCAAAGCTATTCCACTGTCCGACTAGCACTTCTGACAGCGTATACTGGCCCTTTAATGTCAGCACACTCACCATGGTCCTCATGCAAGAACGTTGTCGCATTGTTATCCTAAATCTCTTTTCTCTGTGAGGTTTGTTCGTACGAGTGTTCAAAGTCGGATTCAGCAAATTCTCTTAACTGCACCAACTTGTAGTAAATCTCCGGTTTCAGCCTGATGAATGTCACCTGTTCATGAGGAGGTGAATGTTCCTGAGATTTCAACATAAGCGTCATTGACGCCTCTAAAAAGTCCAACTAAGGCGACCTGTTAAGCTCCGCTTGTGGGCATTCACAAAAATGTTCCCAGAGTGAAAAGAAGAATTTGAGGTTGCTGCTGTCAGAAATCATCAGACACATTTATCAGTGCCAGTAGTTGAATGAGAGGAACTGAAACATTTAAAAAATATGAATTTGACTCCTCCAGTCAAAAACATGTTTTTGTTCTTGCTCCTTCAGTTGGATGTTGTTCTCTGCTCTGTGCAGAGTTTGTTTTCATATTCATCTGCTGAGGGAGGAAGTTTCTCTGAACTAAATTGTCAGTTTAACACATACCTACAAGCATGATTTATGACATCACAACTAGTTTGGAGCCAATCATGGTCCAGTATGAAACTTGCAAGTGTGATTTGGAAACTTGAAGCCTCCAGAGCACAAACACTGAGAATGGACTGTAGTTGTGTCCAAGAGTTAAAGTTTTGAAATAAAAAATATTTACATATTCATAGATATACACATCTATTAAAACATGTCTGGAGGGGATCTTTAATGGGCGATGTTCACCATGTTTACCGTCTTAGTTTAGCTTGTTAGCATGCTAACATTTGCTAATTAGCACAGAACACAAAGTACAGCTGAAGCTGAATGTCATTAGTTCAGAAGATATTTGGTCATAAACCAAAGTATTGGACAAATTAAACTTTTGACCTGATGATGGCACTAGATGGAAAGTCGGAGGATGACAAAAGTTATTACAATTCATCCTGAGCAGAACATGAGCATGTGTACAAAATGTTAAACCAACCCATCCGATAGTTGTTGAGACATTTCACTTTGAAACTCATAGAGCGGTGTTTGAAAGTTTGTGAACCCTTTAGAATTTGATCTATTTCTGCACCAATATGACCTAAAACATGATCAGATTCAAGTCCTGAAACTAGATAAAGAGACATCAATTAACCAAATGAGACAAAAAACTTACTCTTGTTTGTTTATTTATTGAGGAAAATGATCTAGTTACATATCTGCGTGTGGCAAAAGTATGTGAACCTCTAGGATTATCAATTAATTTGAAAGGGAAATTAGAGTCGGGTGTTTAAATCAATGGGATGACAATCAAGGGTGAGTCTGGGAGGCCCTGCCTATGGAAGTGAGTCATAGCTTGAGGAAAGGAGATTTCTGATGACCTCAGAAGAAGAGTTGTTGATGCTCACCAGGCTGGAAAGGGTTACAAAACCATTTCTAAAGAGTTTGGACTCAAACAGTTGACTGTCAGGCAGATTGTGTACAAATTGAGGACATCCAAAACCACTGTTACTCTCCCCAGAAGGGGTCGACCACCAAAGATCACACCAAGAGCAGATGTGTAATAGTCTGGGAGGCCACAAGGGACCCCAGGGTAACGTCTAGGAAACTAAAGGCCTCTCGTGCAGTGGCTACAGTCAATGTTCATGAGTCCATCATCAGGAGAACATTGAACATCAATGGTGTGCATGGCAGAGTTGCAAGGAAAAAAGCCAATTCTCTCCAAAAAGAACATTGCTGCCGTCTACGGTTCGCTCAAGACCACGTGGATAAGCCAGAAGGCGATTGGAAAAAATGTTCTGTGGATGGATGAGACCAAAATCGATGTTTTGGGTTTGAATAAGAAGCATTATGTTTGGCGATGAGCAAACACTGCATTCCAGCATAAGAACCTTAACCCATCTGTGAAACGTGGTGGCAGTATCATGGTCTGGGCCTGCTTTTCTGCCTCTGGACCAGGACAGCTTGCAATCATTGATGGAGCTATGAGTTCTGAGTTGTACCAGCAAATTCTACAGGAAAATGTCAAGGTATCCGTCTGTGAACTGAAGCTCAACAGAAAGTGGGTCATGCAATAAGACAACGACCCTAAACACACGAGTCGTTCTACCAAAGAATGGCAGCAGAAGAAAGATAATGTTTATGAATGACCGGGTCAAAGTCCTGACCTTAATCCTATAGAAATGCTGTGGAAGAACCTGAAGTGGGCAGTTCATGCAAAGAAGCCCACCAACATCCCTGTGTTGAGACTGTTCTATAAGGAGGAACGGGCTAAAATTCCTCAGAGCCGATGTCCAGGGCTGATTAACAGTTACTGGAAACATTTGGTCGAAGTTATTGCTGCAAAAGGGCGTCACACCAGTTATGAAAGCAAGGGTTCACATACTTTTGCCTCACACAAATATGTAAGATTTGATAATTTTCCTCAATAAATAAATGAATAAGTTTAATGTTTTTGTCTCATTTGTTTAATTGGGTTCCGTTTATCTAGTTTTAGGACTTGTGTAAAAATCTGATCCTGTTTTAGGTCATATTTATGCAAAAATAGAGAAAATTCTAAAAGGTTCACAAACTTTCAAGCAGCACTGTATGTGAACCTCATGATGGCGCCAGAGAAAGTCAGGGGTCAGAGCATCAACAAAGTCTTTAGGATTCATCCTCTGGGAACCATGAATGCCTGTACAAAATTTGGTGCCAATACATCAAGATGTTGAGATATTTCACAGAATAAGTGAAAACTTTGACCTGCAGGTGGCGCTACAGGTAAAGTCAGAGGAAGTCATTAGACTTCGTTCTACACAATTGATAACTATACCACATTACACAGCAATCCATCCAATAGTTGGCAAGATATTTTACAAAAAAACATAAATTTTAATGTCATGGTGCAGCTAGAGGAAAAGTTAGAGGGTCACCAGTAGGACTCAACCTCTGGGAACATGAATGTCTGTATTAAATTTCAGGGCAACCATCCAATAGTTGTTGAGATATTTCAGTTTGGACTACAGTGGTGGACTGGCTGACCAGCAAAAGTTGCCAACCTAATAGTAAAAATACTATTAACGTCTTTTATTTGAAACCATTTTAGAGCATTTTTTTTTAAATAATTGACTAGAAAAATGAATTTAATTAACAACACTGCCGCAGTCAAACTTATAGGATCAATATTCAAGAGATTTAACGTCTCATGAACAGAGGCAGGAACAAGTTGAAGCAGAGCGAACAGATGTTTCTGTACAGTAACATACATGCTGATTATCCACAGTCACATACAGTCATCCTCAGAGCTCCAGAGACAAACAGAAACATGTCCTGAAAGGCTGATCACTCCTCGCTCTCCCAGTAAGGTTGGATTGCCTGTCTTCGGTTTCGAAACATTCTCTGTTGTTGATTCCTACTGAATATGACCCCTTGACTTTTACCCAAACAAAACTCAGGCATTTGTTTCCAATGAAAACACAAGCGGAACAATTCAAAACAGAGGCTCGCACCAGCATTCTTTGGTTTTAAGAGTAAGATGAAATGACTTTGTGCTCCACAGAAATGCCTCTCTGTTTCTCTTCTCCTCTCTCTCTCTCAGTATCTGAGCACTGAATTCAAGCTTTCAATACGTATACCCTGTTGTCACAACCGATATTTGTTTGTTAACTGTGCTTTGAATATGAATACACAATTATAGCATGACAAGCACTTTGTCCAAACAAGCTTTCATCAAAAGGCAGCTTGAATTCGGTGTGTGATTAGCAAAATTGGTATGTTCACCGTTTACCTAAGTGAAGCTGGAAAAGCAGAAAACAACTGGGAACCCTAACCTTCAGTCCATCTGAAATTAAGTCGTTTTTTTGTCTATTACAGCAACATATCTGCTCTGTAAATTGTTTGTCCTGTGTTCTCCTTTGAGAAAAAATCCATAAACAAGAGGGAGAACTTTATGTTTTTAATTTTTTGATTTCATGATGGAACCCTCTAGTTTTACATTAATTCAATGAAATATTGTTCCATCATCCGCATACGTAGCTGGTGTTCTTATTTTGACACAGCAAATCAGATTGTTGCATAAAGCGATAAGATGGTGTTCTATCGTATGCGGAGCAGACAGTCACACTAAGCCTGATAACATCCTGCCACACAACACAAGAGCCACAGACTCTAAACAACAACCACATTAGCTTTCCTGCTAAAGTCTCCTTCTTATCTAACTCACAAACATAAACATGTCTTGTACTGCACCTTAGCTTGTTGAACAAGTCACCAAACATTCAGTGCTAAAAAACATTCACTGGAAAAGTGCACCGGTAACGTCAGTTAGCAGGCTAGATAGCTAACTAGTTGCTCAGCTGCAGCACATTAAACAGCACTTAAATATACCTGCAAATGTCACTTCAGACCCGTTAGATGCTGGTTTGGTTGTTGCTCCTCAAAATCCCTGTTAGCAACACGTTGTCTGTTCATGACTTGTAGCTACAGCAGTTTACTTACTTTGTTTCTGTTCATACGACGTAACTGCGGTAGTCTGCCAGCTGCTGTCAATCAAACACAGACACCGACACGCCCCCCCAGCTGCTGTCAATCAAACACATCCAGGAAGCAGAAGGGGAGGGAGCCAAGAAGCATTCGTGGTAACCATGACTGGGAGGCAGGGCAGATAGGTGGAGTTGCTCGCAAAGACAACCGGATGGTAGAACAGTTGGCCAGTGTCGCTCCAGTGGGCGACCTGGAGGCAGGACAGATGGGCGGAGCCACCCTGGAGGTCAAACAGAAGGACGGCCAGACGAACAGAGCCACTCTGGATGATAACCTGGAGGCCAGCAACATAGGCAGAACCATTCTGGAGATGGACCAGACGCCAGGACAGATGAGCAGAACCACTCGGGAGTCGACCAGATGGCAGGACGGATGGGTGGAACCACTCAGGAGGTCGTCCAGACAGTTGGAGTACAGGACCAGAATCCATCGGCTCCAAGACAGGAAGGTGAGTCAATGGTGCCAGAAAAACAGGAGGCTGCTGAAGCTTGTCAATATCATAAATTGTTCTTTGGTTATTTAATGTGCAGAACATGGTCAGTTCCAGAGGGCTGGCAGGCTGGAATACAGGCCGAGATGCAGGCTTGTGGCTATCGTGCTGGTGGCTAGCATGCTGCAGGTTAGCTGACTGACTGCTCGGCTGCTCCAGGGAGGAATTGGGAGACTCTGGGGAAACACAGGAGGCTGGAATGGTGGGCCTGGGAGGAACAGGGCCAAAAGTGACTTTTCACCTCGAAGCAGCCATGCCCAGGGCCATCTCAGGATCCGTCTTTCAGATGGCAGTCAGGAGCCTAAACAGTTCTGACTCTTTATCAAGGAAAATGTCTCTTGGTACACCAAAAGCCTCTCAGGTACTTGGCAGGCTGAGAAGCTGAATGTCTGTTGGGTTCATGTCTTTGACCAGATTGTACTGTTATGTGGAGCAAGAGAACAGGTGAACCCAGGTGCAGACAAAGACGAGGAGAATGGAATATGATAAACTGATATTTATTGAGGAGCATGGGGAAGATGGGCTGCAGGCTAGGGGAAGTTTAAGCTGGTAGCTGAGAGCCAGTGGTAGCAGGGGAAGTTAGGTCCCAAGGAAGCAGGTCCAGAGAGGGATCTGAGGAGACTGAGTATGCAGGGTTCCAGGGCAGATCAGTAGGTCTGAGGGCAGAACAGCAGGGCAGACCAGATGAGGGGCAGGAAACAGGAACGTGGCACAGCTGAGTCTTCATAGAGGCTTGATTACAGAGATGACATGCAGCTGGTGTGGCCCTGACTCCAGCACACCTATC
Source organism: Thunnus thynnus (assembly GCF_963924715.1). NCBI lineage: Eukaryota > Metazoa > Chordata > Actinopteri > Scombriformes > Scombridae > Thunnus > Thunnus thynnus. The sequence goes on from NC_089520.1 coordinate 2,787,478, forward strand.
TCCACTCACACAATGACCCCCCCCCACACACAGAGACACACACACAGGGAGAGAGCCACCGAGAGAGCAGCAGCAGGCCAACGAGAGACACTGAAATGGAAGTAGAGGGCGTGGCGGATGATGTCCCAAGGGCAGAGATGAAGTTTCAACTGGAAGAGATTAGATAAATACTGAGTTTTCCATTTAATGATGAAGTCTTGGGGGGTTAAGGATCATTTCTGTGTTTTCTTTTCATCTGACTCTGTGATGGTTCTTTGGCATGAATGACTCTGTGAAACAGGAATGAGTAATTTGGCTTTCTGTGGCAAAACCCATTCAAACTTCAGCTGATTTAAGCCATGACTAATCGCAAATGAATGGGACTCTTTGGGTCAACTATGACATGTTTTAACATTTGGAACAATAACTTCAAAACATGTCACTGTCTCTCCTGTGACTCTAATCTGACATTGAGTCATAACCTTGAGTAACCTTTTTTAAATAGCTTTTTAAAATTATTGATATGGCTTTCCCCTGTATTATGCATGCAGTTTAGTATTTCAATGTATATCTGATATCAAGCTGCACACGGACGGCATATTTTTGATGAGCGATGGCGGTCAACGCTGACCTTAGTGACAAATTAATTACGTTTCCTGTGGCATCTTCACATTAAAAGCCAGCCTGTGTCAGGATATGGCTGCTGATTTTCTAGAGTTCACTTATAGTTAGTTTTCTTCTTGCTTAAGTTATTTACACTTTAGTACAAAGTCAAGAGGTTGTGATATGTAGCTCAACAATCTAGCTGCGTTCCCAGTGGCGTCTGTCTTACACAGAACTACTCTCCAGAGACTGTAAACGTGATCGCTGTTATTAGTCTTTAGAGCCATTTCTAAACAAACTAACGTGGCCAAACTCTTCATGATGAAGGATCATGTCACTCAGTGCAGCCGTGTGGCTCACTAACGTATTTGTAATATTTTTTGGACAAAAACTGACATCTACTACACAGAGGAATAAAATATATCAGGCTTTGGATACACACACAATACTTGTTAGTAGATCAGTTTATTGTTGGTTTGGCTCCGAACATGAGATTTGTTGACAATAAGAAAAACATAGAAAGTCACCTTGTCCTTTAAGCAGATTGTCTTGCTGTTACCGTGAGTTCCCTCAGCATACAACACCAACACGACAGATCAATCACAGAGAACTCATTTTATTCTCCATTGCATGCACACACTTTAAGATAACTACTTAACATAAAGCCACCATGCGCCTGTGGTTGCCCGGCTTCTTCTGGCGCATGCGGTCTGGTCTCTGGAGTCACTCAGTCCCACAAAATAATAGTTTTGGGCCTCGCCAAACAATATCCGACAGCCAGCCTGTCTGTCTCTGTGGTGTGCAGCAGTCATCTGAGGTCCAGCACGCTACTGCATTTGCAAGGGAGAGTACAGTTAGTCAACAAGCACCAGCTGTGCCAATCAACTCACCTGGCACTGCTCTTCTGAGCCATCTCCACACCTCCACACAGATATAATGTAGCTATGATGGTGTATTAGGTCAGAGAATCTTTTCTGATATAATTAGTAACTATTTGTAAGACTAGCGGAGCTCAATAAGCAGGGATGGCGGCTGGACCAGAGCTGCCTATTAAGTCAGTGGGGCCAGCCAGTGTAGGTTAGCCTAGATAAAATGTGGATATACTGTATACAACGAAAAAAACTGTATTTATAAAGCACATTTCATACAAAAAATGCAAAACAATGTGATTCACAAAACATGAAAAAAGAAAAAAAAAATAGAACATTAAAAACAAAACAATTAATACCATAGGTGAAAGTAATTTAAGTTTCTAGGTAAAAGTCATTTGAAAAAGATGAGTTTTAAGTTCTGTTTTAAAAGCACATTCTCAACTCTACAAGGAGACTGAACCAGAGTCTGGTGGCTGTATGAACTAAATGCAGCATCGCCGTAGGATGTAGCAAAGAACAGTTAATGTGAGAGAGTCGGCGGTGATCTGTGAGGAACATAAACTGCGAGGACGTCTCTGATGTTGTCTGCGGCGAGGCCACACAACCTGTTCAAATGAAAGTCGGATATCAAAGCAGCTTAAAGGTAAGTTAGGTGAAGTTTAGAGAACGGTGTCACCTCTGAGATGGTTCAGTAGATTTATGACGGCTCAGCCTGATACCCACTGCAGAGCCCGATGAGGTCAAAATATCATCTAACATCTTCCAGAGAAACGATCAACCGACTTTTGGCACATTTCATTTTGTGTTTTTATAACTGACACAAGGAATCTACAGTTGACCTTCAGGCTCGGCTTGTGTGCACGCATTATGTGTTTGTCTGCAGGTGTGTGTGTGAATCTGTTCCAGTGTTTTGATATAAGTGTCATAATATTATTATGGGATGGAGATGCCAAGAAAGACAACAGTGGTGTAATCCGGCCCTCCCGTCAAACACACTTAAAACCTGGACAGTGACAGATAAACTCGACAATACGTGTGTGTGAGTGATGACAAGGTGTGGTGGACCACCCTGCCTAAAAGCTGTCTGCTCTTAATTTCAGTGTTGTGGTGCCAAATGTTCACTTCCACTCTTCCCAGAAACAGTTCTGGAAGAAACAAAAGTGCATCTGTATGTGCACGTTGTTTGTATCAAAGTCAATTTAGAGCCGGATAGAGAGATGAGAGGAATCAAACTTCTGCTATAATCAGTTCAAGACTGACCAGTTCTGTCTTTTCATACACGTAAACAAACTGCCCATCAACAGCGACTTCTGCAGACGTTTGCAGGTCTTGAAAGTAGCTAAGTACAAAGACGCTCTTATTTCTACAAATTAGTATTATTATTATTATCATTATTATTATTATTATGGGATGAGAAAGAGTAGTCTCGTGCACATCCACAAAACCTCAGTGGGACAGGTGCTGGATACAAAAAAACTATTTAACTAGATACAAGGATCAGAGTTACCTTTTCTTCCTCCTCCTCTGGGAAAACAGAACTGCGTTCCCGCACATGCTCAGTAGCACATTACACAGGACCACTCTCTAGAGACTGAAAACATGATCGCTGTTATTAGTCTTTGAACCTGTTTCTAAACAAACATGTTTAGGAACATGTCACCCAGTGCAGCGGTGTGTATTGACGTGTCTTTAATAGTTTTTGGACAACAACAGAGGTCTACAGCACAGAGGAATAAGTTATATCAGGCTTTGGATACACACACAATACTTGTTAGTAGATCAGTTCATTGTTGGTTTGGCTTCAAACATGAGATTTGTTGACAATAAGAAAAACATAGAAAATCACCAGCCTTATGCTTTAAATTTGCATGAGCCCAAAGACATAATTTTCAGAAGTGCCACTTTTCTTCCATGTAAGTGGAACAAACCCTCGTTGCAGTCCTTTAGTAAATTAGGAAAATCCACAGTTTGACTGTTTAGCCCCTAAAAATGGCCTCAAATCCCCCAAATTGTAAACTTTTCCCTCATTCAGTCAGGGTGTCATTCTGCTGCCATGACCTGTGCTCCTGTCTCTCTCTCTGACAAATAAAATCCATAAAATGCCAGAAAATAATCTTGAAATTTTGTAAAAATGCAGTCAGAGTGACGCCTCTCGTGCTACCGTGTCCATGTGTCTGTAATGTCAACACTTTCCTGCGAGTGGACTGTTAGTCATAAAATGGCCTTTATATCCCGCAATAAGCCGACCTCACTAACCTGCAGCGCAATTTCCCAAAAGCATCGCACCAATATTCACTTACCCCCACTGACCTGCCGCACAATAGCACCGAGTGAATCTAAGAAGCCTTTGGGAAGCCGGGCAGAGAGGTGAGTGTGTTAATATGAGCCGAGCGTTGACAGCTTGAGGGGGTCATATAGACTCGTTATGTGAGGACAAACTGTGGGGGTTTGTATCCAGCTTCAATAAAAAGATATGAGCTCTTTCTGTCTGTCTGTCTCACTTCCACTTCTCTGTCGTTCAGCCTGCATTTCTTCTTTAATAAATCTCACAATGTAAGACTTTTCTTTCTCTCTTTCCGTCCTTTTCTCTCTGACGGCCTCAGTCTCTCCCCATTAAAAGTGCTACTTGTAGTATTTCAGCATTGATAAACTATCCATACTTTAATTTTGAGGCTACAGTCATTGAAGATTGTTGTTGAGAAGACATGCAGCCTCTGGATATCTGCCGCATTGCTTCACAGGACAAACAGAAATAACTAATGTCCAAGGAATAGTTTGACATTTGGGGAAATATTCTTAATTCTTCAGGAAATAGTCTGGCGCACAAAACCCTTTATACTTTTAGGAACAAGAAACGAGAGTGTGGTAATTTTTGTTTACAGTCTTTGTGCTAAGCTAAGCTAATAAGCTGCTGGCTGTAGCTTCATATTTACTATACAGACATAAGAAAGTGAATAAGCATATTTCCCAAAATATCAAACTATTTATTTAAAGGTACAAACATGAAAAGGAAGAGGAGCTTGTGAAGACAGATCAAGCAACCGTATCGTTGTTAAAAAAAAACCCAGTGAGGTTCAGGGGAAATATGGTCTAAATTTGTGACCCATTTTCATATTAAACGTTTTCTTCCTCAGTGTTACTGAACAGAATTATTGCTGATAATTCTCTGTAGCTTCATCACTAAGAACCATGCACTGCACATTACACACTGTTCATACATTTTTTTTAAATTAAAATATGAATTATAGCCTATTTAAGCTACAACCCGCTCTATTTAGCTGTGTGATGAGCAGTGTTGGGCAGTAATGTGATTACTTTTTTTCATTAAAGAGTAGTGTAAGAGATTACAACTTGAAATTTAATAATGACACTACAGTTACTAGTTACGTTAACTGGTCGGCTACGTGCTAGCTTGATGTGGGAGATGGCGGTGAGGGGACGCAGTTAGCTGCTACAAGAAGAGGAGAAATGCGACTCCAGGTAAGATGTTTTATTTACATGCTGTGTCTTCTTAGCTGGCTTGCTAACATTAGCCACTAAAGCTAGTTCGGAGTTTGAGGCTGTGAGAATGATGCACGTTCACCGTGAAGACGGGACTTCATGCAGTCACTGCGGTTAATGTTAAGCTAACTGTTGATGATCAGTAAATACCTCCAAACTGTCATGTGGCTGCTTGTTGAACCACGTCTTCTTTTCTTCTTCTACTCATGTTAAAAACAGAAGATGCAACGCATGACTGTGGAGGTTTTCAAGTCATTTAAAGGGCCCATATGATTTTGTTATTTATATGCTATTATGATGTCAGATGTTAAACATGAAATTAACTTGAGGTGAACATATGTAGAAATGCTGCCTGCAAGTCAAAAGCCAGGGCTTCAACCTGGTCTAAACACTTTGCAACATTTTTTCTACCTTGCTGACAAGCTGACATTGGCTCGTCGCACATGCCCATAAATGGCCGTCCATCCTGTAGCCTTCGGTTGCTAAGGTCGTTGCTAAGGTTTTTCCATGTGTTGTTTGTGTTGTCCACTCTCATATTTTGGATTTGATTCAGCTTGAACATGTGTATTTGAGAAGTTGACATTTGGAGTAAAGAAGGAGAAAAAGAAGTGAAATCCTGCTACTATAGTTTGTTTATGTAAACTGACCAATCAGAACAGAGTGGGCTCATCGGGAGGCGGGGCCTTAAAGAGACAGGAGCTAAAACGGCCTGTTTCAGACAGAGGCTGAACTGAGGGGCTGCATAAAGGACCAGTAGAAGATAAATAAGGAGTTTTTAAAGTCCCAGTGAAACTGATGTTAGAGCATCTTTAGCTTTTGTACTGTGAAATATTTCCCAGTGAAACTGAATATTTGAGCTGTGTACAGTTACAAGAGGGATTTAAATCAAATCCTGTGATACGGAGCTGCAGAGAGAAACAGAGCTACAGAGGACTGTTGGCTCGACACACACCTCCCTCACCTGTTGTTAGATCAGGAGTTGAGTGAATTAGACTTCAGCTACATTGTTTTGGAAATGAAAAAGGTTTTGCCCACTGACATCCAAACACACACATCTCTTCCTGTCTCTCTCCATGTTGCTCTGTTAGCTATTAGACCCACAAACAGTGAAGTGCAGTTTTATATGACCGGCGTGGCTGCTACTCGCCCAAAGTCACGTTTGATTGAATGAATTTTTGTAAACGCCCCTGAATGCAGGATGAGTCATCAAACATTTGAAATCATTTTACAGGAAGAGAAAAGAGGGATTTGATGTAAAGATACTCTGATTTTTTTACATATATTTGGTATATAACAAGAAACAAAGGAACAATTTACACAGGAACACAGGATTAAAACTGGGAAAATGTTTTTTTTTTATTTCACTGGGACTTTAACTGTAAAGATATTCCAGTAGACCCCCAGAATTTACCTAATTTCATACCTAATTTTGTTCCCTTCATGTAACAACATGTTCTGGAATGACATCCTTGAATCCTTGAATCCTTGAATCCTTGAATATAAACTTACACCTGGAAATGTGCAGAATATGTCCTCTTTAAAGGAACCTGAGTATTATTTGTATTTTTTTTTTTGCGATCAAATGTTTATTGAAAGCACTACTTGTTTTGAGTTTAACAACAATAGCAGAAAGTACATTCTTAGAAAAATAAATAATAATAAAATAAATTATTACAAATTGCACAATAATAAGTTACACACGTAAAATATTGCAAGAGGAAGGATTCACCTTAAAAGATCTTTTAGTGAGTCAACTGCAGAGCACCAATTGTTTAAACTAGTCTCGCTAGCCCCATTAATTCTGGCAGCTGACATCTCTAGATGAATAACATCCAAAAATATGAGGACTCAGGCTTCCATCGTAACGCAATCATCTTTTTAGCAGCTGTCAGGCCGGCTAGTACAATGCTTATTTTAAGCTTTGTGATATTAAGCTCTTATAAAAAAATAAAAAAAACATTAGAAGAGTGAGCGCCGGTGTTTTGTTTTGTTTGTTTCATCTTTACAACAACCGTGCACCCGATACTCTGCTTAAGATTTGGAGCTTTGCGCACGACTGCTTTGTACCAGATATTAAGCTCCGACAGATCATTTAACAACAAGACAGGCGCAGTCACAGGCATGGTCACTGATACTAAGCCAAACAGCTTAGATGCCACTTTAGTACAGAACCGTGAAACTGGTGGCCAGTCCCACATCAAATGAAGGAAAGTACCAGAGGCCTTCATAGTGCATAAACTACACAAGGGATCATTTATCGTTCTCATGCAGTGGAGTTTATGCAGGGTATTTGTATTAGTATTTATAATCATTGGTGGCAACCTCTCTGTCTTTGAAAGCTTTACTTCCTTTCCTCCTCTATCTTTCTTCTCTTCTTCCTTCTGACAACCTGATCGCGTCTCCTTTCCGAGTTCCTCCTCCTTTGCTTGTAGAGAGGGTAAACTTTTTCGCTTCGGCAAAGGAAAACATGGAAAAGGCAGCTCTGCCCTGTAGCTGTCATGATGTCATCGAGTCCCTCTACTCAGCTTAAGTTATCTGGAGCTGCTTTATGACTCGACTGTGTGTGTTTCAGCAGAGAGTATGTGAAGGCAGAGAGAGATTATGTTTTTCTGTGTGTTTTACGACAGGCCAGGGGCTCAGTGTGCTTACCAAGCCTAATAAATCCTGACAAGCTCTCTACAATAACCTGGATGAGGTTTCTCTTTTCTCTCACTCACACTCTCCATCCCCCGGCAGCCGGCCTAACCTCTGTGCTCCGCTACATATTATACCTGCCACCTACTGTTTCCTCAACTTCTGGACAGGGGGAACACACACACACACACACACATACACACACACACACACACATACACATATCACACATCGTCGACATGCAGGAGCTTTCACACTTGCACTTGCCTGCTTACACCCACAAATAAGAATGAAGCAGCTCTGAGCTGGAGGACAAATGGAGAAAAGTGTAATATTTATTGAACGAAGGGGATTTGAACCCTGGTCTCTGCTGCTCACAGCCAAAATCGACTATAATCACCAGACCAGGAGGAATACTACTGTACAGTGTGTAGCCAGTTGACTGATCCCCAATATGGATTTTTAATGTGTCAGATCGGCTGAATCATCCAGTCCAACTCTGCCGTGACGCTCAAGCTGCTTGCAAAGTGACACAACTATTGGCCTGGAAGTTACCCATCCATCAGTTTGACTGCAGCAGCTTTTTCTGTGCAGCTGCAACTGTTGAAATGCAGTTTGATGTCTGTTTCTGATGGATTTTAACACTTAAGAAGCATTGATTTTCTGTTAGAAAGCAAACAAATGGGACAGCGCTAAGATGTCAAATCTGTTGATCTGTCTACTGTGGTCCAGACTGAAATATCTCAATAACTATTGGATGGATTGCTGTGTTGTACAAATATTCATAGTCACCAGATGACGAATCCTGCTGACTTTCCATCTAGCACCACCTGCAGGTTGACAATTAGGATTGAGTGATATATCTTGACAACTATTGGATGGATTGCCATGAAATTTGGTACAAATATTCACGTTCGTCAGATGATAAATCCTACTGACTTTGATTTTCCATCTAGTGCCATCATCAGGTTTATGACCAAAAACCTGCAAAACAAATGACCTTCAGTCTCAGCTGTACTATGTGTTTAGTGCTAATTAGTGTTAGCATGCTAACATGCTAAAATACTCTGGTGAACACGCTAAACATCAGCATGTTAGCATGACGATGTTACCACAAAAATAAAGACGACTTATTTTAAACCTCAAAAACACCATGCTAACTCAGAGCTAAAAGTTATGTCTGCATACCAGTGTTTCCATGGTAACAGTCAATGACACCTGCTGACCATTGTCTCCATGATGACAGTCAGTGACACATGCTGACCAGTATTTCCATGGCGACAGTCAGTGACACCTGCTGACCAGTGTGTCCATGGCGACAGTGACACCTGGTGACCAGTGTTTCCATGGCGACAGTCAGTGACACCTGCTGACCAGTGTTTCCATGTCGCTTTTTGTCAATTTTTTTGCTGTATTTTCAGGGTTAAATGTCTTTTAACTGTTGAATTCTCCCCGAGGGGAAACATTTTCTGACGTGGTTGCTCAGTCAGCCATGTTTTTTAGTTTGAAAATAGTCTGAATTTACCCCAAATTTATGCAAATTATTCCTGGTTAGTCATGAACTAGACAATTTTGTGCAACGAATGAATTCAGACATCTATCTGAAGTTTGACTGTTTCAGATCTAAGCTATGAGGTGTATTTCTATCAAACTGTTTTTATGCACCTTTTCAATTTGAGCTTCAAAAGACCCAAGAAATTTGAAAAATCTCAAAATATCTTTAAAAAGTGTTTCTTGTTGTCTGAGGGGTAAAAGCAGTCGTGTGGATAAAAAGCAAATGTAAACAGACTCAGTGAATGAACACGCTCATGAATCATGTGACTTGCACGTCACTGAAGAACTGAAAACATCAGATCTGTGTGGAGCAATGAGGAGACTGTAATATGAAACAAACAGAAATGTCATATTTCCATCACGTTTTCCACATGGTTTTCCATCGTTTGAGCTTTGACTGCCGCTCTTTTAATGATGTCATCTCATTGTGTCCTCTTCTTCTGCAACAGTTTAATGGCACCGACTGGAGAATTAGCACCACCAGCTGTTTATCTCCTAATATTCAGTGGATGGAAACAAATTCACATTTTCTCTTCAGCTGATTCTCTGGAAATTTGATTAAAACAACTATTATTTCATCATCAGTGTTCTCATCCCTCTCTTCAGTCTTTCCTCTAACTTTTTGCGTCTTTCCCTCTCTGTCTCTCTGTTTCTCTTTTACACCTTACTATATTTTTTCTGTCACACAAACTCTCTTTCTCCCCCTCTCATCCTCTCCCTCAACACACACACACACATACACACACACACTGGGATGAAGTCATTATCAGCTCTAATAGGTGCATGCCAGCTATTTCCACAGCACTGCGGGGAAATAACATGACAGCAAAACAAACGACGCCATTAGTCATACTTAACACCACCTGTAAATCAACTCTGTGTGTGTGTGTGTGTGTGTGTGTGTGTGTTTTAACAGGTTATTTGCTCCACAACTGCAACCGGTGGAAAATATGAACCCTGCAGATGACTGACAATGTATGATGATGCACTTACACACACAAATAAACACACACACACACTCACACACACACTTTTACACTCTGCTCATGTTTTGCTGAATACAGATTATTCACACGCTATGACCAATCGCTGTTAATATTTTCCACTACAGAGCTAAACACAGCTAGCCAAGGTTCACTCAGTTGCAGCACCAAACAGGTCTAGTTATCATCTGCTTGTCTTCTTACTTTAAGCAGCTAACAGGGTTTTCTATTTGATTACTTATCAATACAGCATCAGGTTATTGGTTTCCACTTCAGTGCTAGCAGGCTTTATTATTATCACTGCAAGGTCATGTCATTGAGTGTAAAGCGCAGACCCCTCCAATAAGTCAGTTAGTGAATTGTTTTTCCCCTTGTGTGGCATCATCCTCAAAGAAAAAATCTGAAAATATTAACAAGTATGTAAACTAAGCTGCTAAGCTACCAAACAAGAGTATGTTAAGATGAAATAGCTCCAAACTGCAATACAAGAAAGCTGCTTCTTTAATTCCACATCTTCCTCATGGATCATCATCTTTTTGCCTTGGAGCTTCAGTCTGTTAGTATGATTTCCTGTAGCCATCAAGTAATTTTTGAGGAGATTCTTGGTTTAACATGAATCAGATGGAAACATTAAAAAGCCAGATGGACATCTCATGGAACTATCTTCAGCTTAATTAGCTAGCTAAAATCTGCCAGCGACAGTTGTCATTTCAAAAGCGGCCTTGCCTGCTTTGTCTTCTTCTGTCTGAAATAAAAGGCCAGTTTTTTTTCAATAAGTACTAAGAATCTTTTATACTTTTTTGAAGGCTTTCTGAAGATTCATCACAGTATAGTCACACACTCACACACTCTCTGCAAGGCTCTTGGAAGCAGTTCAGATTATTTTCTCCAGCAGTTAGCATTTTTCAGACTGTCTTTTTGAGCTCCTCATCATCATCATCTCTGACAGTGGTAATTGACAGTTTGACAGATTCAGGCTGTGGTCCATTTCTGCAGTAAAGATGTCAGAAGACACTTTTGACTCGTTTTCATTCGTCATGAAAAACATGTTACACAAGCCTTCAGAAACACCCTGCAGATATTAGCTCTCCAGCTAATGAAACAGCTAGCTGCCTCCGTCAACCACTACACATTTCACAACAAAACACCCCCGCAAAGACAAGTCGCCCACTCAAGCACACACAGCTAAAAGAACATTCTTTCCTCAACAAAGGAGCAGAAAACAAGCTCCAGAGCAACAGCAGAACATAGCTTACCCCTTTTGATTTTCCAGTTGGTAGTCCAAAAATTGTAATAAGCACACATTTCACCACAAAATGCAGCACATTGCTCCCCAACCACAGCGCATTGCTCCCCAGCCACAGCACTTTGCTCCTCGACCACAGCACATTGCTCCCCTACCACAGCATGTTGCTGTCCTACCATAGCTTGTTGCTGCCCAACCACAGTGTGTTGCTGCCCGGCCACAACACATAGCTTCCCGGCCACAGCGCATTGCTCCCTGGCCACAGCACATTGCCACCCAACCACAGCACATTGCTGCCCGACCACAGCTCATTGCTGCATGACCACAGCTCATTGCTGCACGACCACAGCTCATTGCTCCCTGACCACAGCTCATTGCTGCACAACCACAGCTCATTGCTCCCCAACCACAGCGTGTTGCTGCCCGACCACAGCTCATTGCTGCACAACCACAGCTCATTGCTCCCCGACCACAGCTCACTGCTGCATGACCACAGCTCATTGCTCCCCAACCAAAGCATGTTGCTGCCCGACGACAGTTCATTGTTCCCCGACCACAGCTCATTGCTGCACGACCACAGCTCATTGCTCCCCAACCACAACGTGTTGCCACCCAACCACAGCTCGTTGCTGCAGGATGATCACCAGGATGTTGACTACAGCTTATACGGCCACAGGTGTAACTAATGAGAAGGAATTTCTCATTCCTACATGTAGAACCTTTAACTGTTAACTTACAGCAGATAACATTCACACAGTATTTAACTGTTTTTGATGTTATTTTTTATGCTGAGTCAAACAAAACTGCAAGATACTGTACAGACCACTGTTCAGTGAATAAAATCCAAGGTGATCATGGTGTGAAGTAATTTAACTATAGTTTAGCACTAATAGTAGGAACTTGTTTGCAACATTAATGCTACAAACAACCCGAAATGCAACACTCTCTGTAGGTATTCTCTACATTCAAAAAAAGGATGTTGTAAACATGTAAGCAGATTGCAACCAACTGAATACTCCTCTCACCCTCCCCTTTAAAGCAAGTAGGAGAACCTACAGCAGCTGTGAAACTTGCAAAAACGCTAAAGGCCCTCTCTAGAACCAGTGTTTGGTTTGTCCATTCTGGGCTATTGTAGAAACATGGTGGTGCAACATGGCAGCCTCCGTGGAAGAGGACCAACTCCCTATGTAGATATAAAGGGCTCATTCTAAGGTAACGAAAACACGATTCTTATTTTCATGGAATTATACACTAATTAAAACAAAGTTATGAATATTATGTTCCATTTCTGCCAATATTTCTGCCAATATATCCCCCTGAATCTTACACACTGGTCCTTTAAAACCTGAGAGGTCTTTCAGTCATGAACACAACAGTTCCTCCCTCCTCCTCAGAGTGTGAGAGGCTCCCGGTGGCTGCACAGCTTTAGTTGGAGCTGGTGTTCCTGCGAGTGTTAATCCTCCCAAAACTCTCAGCAGTGAGACCTGCATGTGTACCAACATAAAGCTGCTGAAGTGTAAAGAGTCTGATGGGACTGTCAATGAAAACCAGGCTGCAGCAATAAAATGCCAACCAAACAACGAGCCACTCAGCACAGCCATGACCCCCTACAAGCTGCACATACACACACACACACACACACACACACACACCACACTACTCCCAACTTAACAATAAAAACTAAAACAACACCATTGTCTTCACGTTGTGCAAGTGTGTGCGTGTGTGTGTGTTCAGAGTCACCATTGTCTTCAGGTGGCAGCATTGACAACAGAAAGGCCGGACACGTTGTCTTGGAGCCAAGATGATATGTCACACTTTGACACGCTACAGATAAAGCTGATTGACAGAGTTTTGGAGGCTGACAGCTGAATAAGTAAAGAAGAAGAAGAATGTGTCTGAGCCAATCTGAACAGAGCAGGAAGGAAATGAGGAAACAGCTCCCCTCGCTGTTCTCAGCCAAACACAGCAAAACATCTTACATGACCACACTGATATGAGGCACACACATGCTTGAACATTGCTCCAAGTGATTTGAACTACCTGATGTCCAGTCAGGAACATTTAAATGTCAACATGATATGAACGTGATATCAGAACATAAATAATTTTTGCTGTGCTGCGTCACAGACCTCATTGTTCACATGTCTACACAGTATCTGATGAAGCGGAAATAGTCAAACTAATAAATATTATTTTCTCTGATGTGGTCGCCTTGAGGATGAGATGGATGCGAATTAATTCATTAATTTGTTGTTTCCACAGAAACTAGTATTCTAGTTTTTTTTTATGGAGGGTCCACCACTTTGGGTCAGACTCAAATATGTCAACAACTATTGGTTGGACTGTGATCAGAGTTTACGCAGACGTCCATGTTCCCCAGAGGATAAATCACACCAACTTTCATGTTCCTCTGACTTTTTATCTAGTGCCACCATCAGCTCAGACTTTGTCCAGTGCTTTGCTTTATGAGGAAAAACTTATAAAAGTGGTGACATTCCCATCAGAATCAGCTGTACTTTGTTTTTAGTGCTAATTAATTTAGCACTAACGTGCTATTTTGTGCTAACAAGCTACACTAACACGGTGATCACAGTAAAGTTACAAAGAGAAGTGGCAGGTTTTGGAAGTGTTTTTCCTCATTCTGCATTCCCATTTCAGATTTTTCCTTAAACAGTCTCCTCAATATAACTGAACATAGAAACTCAGGACTCTCCTGGATAATGTAATGTACACACAGAGGTTTTTTTGTTATCTTTACAGCCAAAAATGTTTGATTTTGCAGGAGCTTTTCTCAGAAATTGTGATTGTGATGTTTTATGTGCTATTTTTGTGGTAAAATTATGGGAACTGGGCAAAATTGCAAGCAAAGGAAAATAATGTGATTTTTTAAAAAACTACCAATAAAGAGTCATATGTAATCACTTCCTTGGATAAAAAGCATACTGCATGTCACAGAAACAACTATATTTCAGTGATAATTTTTAATGTATTCTCTGAACATGAGGACCATGGACTCAAAGTTATATGAAAAAGAAAACACTGTACTTGAGTTCCATTTATAACCCTTTATTAAATAAACTTCCAGCTCAACATTAACAAATAAAATCAGTCAATATTTCAATATGCTATTAATGAATGAATCCATTAACATAAAAATATAGTATATTATAGTAATATAGTAATATAGTAATTTCCAAAGTTCCCATTTTTTATGTTTGAGGTAGATTATGTCCATCTTTGCTGTCTGAACATTAACTTGTATTCTTCTGACTACGCCATTTACCGCAGAAAAGTCACGGTACTGCAGAAATTGCAGTTCTCTCAAATATTGTGGAGATTTCTTGAATTTGCGTTAATTATTACGACTGCAAAATCACAGTTTCCTGGAGGGACTGCAATAGGTTTATATTATGAACACCAGTTTCAATTATGTCAACTTTGTTTACGAGAAATCACATTTTGACATCATTTTGGCAGATGGCTGAGAATACTAAACATAGCACAAAAAGTCAAGAAATCTGTATTTGGTAGATTATTTCTTTGTTGTAACAATGGTTCTCAGCAATAAATCTTATACTGTTGGAAAGCCTGTTTATTTCCCTTTTAAATGGTGCCACATTTGTAAGGAACATGCATTTGTGGGATGAGCAGCAGAGCTGAGTATGTGGGTTGCGCTCATGAAAAATTTGCCAAATCTTCTCTGCCAATGCCAAACAGCTTATTCTGCTTATTCTTGTTTTGCGTTTGGTCGATTGGATGATTGAAGTTTGAAGAAACAAGACATATTGGCAATTTAACAATTTATTCATTTAACAACCAGCATTTGTTGCAAGTCAGCCAACATGGTTGTGTTGGTCACTCTGGCACGAACAGCACGCCCAAGCTGATCCCACAAGTGTTCAATGGGGTTGAGGTCAGGACTGCTGGCAGGCCATTCCATCCTCTCCACTCCCAAATTCTGGAGGTAGTCTCTGATAAACCCCACAAACCGACAAATGCTGGTTGAAGAATGGGATGCCATCCCACAGCAGTGTGTGACCAGGCTGGTGACCAGCATGAGGAAGAGGTGCCAGGCTGTTGTGGCTGTGTATGGTTCTTCCACACGCTACTGAGGCTCCTGTTTGTTAAATGAATAAATTGTTAAATTGCCAATATGTCTTGTTTCTTCAAACTTCAATCATCCAATCCACCAAACACCAAACGAGTCAATGGCAGAATAAGCTGTTTGGCACTGGCAGAGAAGATTTGGCATATTTTTCATGGGCGCAACCCACATACTCAGTTCTGCTGCTCATCCCACAAATGCATGTTCCTTACAAATGTGGCACCATTTAAAAGGGAAATAAACAGGCTTTCAAACGGTATAAGATTTATTGCCAAGAGGCATTGTTACAACAAAGAAATAATCTACCAAACACAAATTCCTTACTTTTTGTGCTATTTTTACAATACCCAAGAGCCTCAGCTGCTGTTGCTATGGAGAAGAAGCCAGTCAGAGATAAAACAGTGGTGATGAATTAAAAACATTTAGTTGTTGCAGTTGTAATGAAAACGCAGCGCCATAGTCACTGAATTCCCTCAAAAGTGCCTCAGAAACCTTTGACTTTTTATCAAAGATATTTTCAGATATTTTCCAACACAGTTGTTCATCATTTGTTGTGATGATTCAACCAGGAGAGTTTCATGTTGATCCAAACAGTAGAAGAGAGAAAACTGTGAGTCATGTAACACTGTCCATGGGAAAAAATGGGAATTTTATTTGACTTTTACGTCTGAAATAGCTCCTCCCACCTCACAACTCTGTACCTGCTCAACATCAACACATTTACATTGTCATTGTGAGCATGTTAGCATTTAGCTGAAAGCACTCACTGCCTCACTGAGCTACTAGCATGGCTGCAGGCTCTTGTTATTCTTCTTCTGTGGTTGTGTCTGAGGTTAATACTGCGGTTTGGCTTGTTTTGTGGTTTTAAGCATTAAGTGGGCAGTTACAGTGAGCTGTTAGAGGTGAGTAAGTGTCCGACCCCAGGGTGTGAGTGTGTACATGTGTGGCTCATATGTGTTTTGAGAGTGTGTATTTGTGTACATGCATATTTGTATGTGTGTATCCATGTGTGTGTGTTCAATTCCTGAGTCTCAGGAGTCTATAAAGAAAGCTCTGGCCATTCAGTGGGTGATTATATGTTAGCACAAACTTTACAGAAGTGAGGTCACTCTACTGGATATGTGTGTGTGTGTGTGTGTGTGTGTGTGTGTGTGTGTGTGTGAGTGTGACAGTGTACTGACATGTGTTGCCAACACCAACACTGGGCTGGCTGGACTGGTCAACCTGTTGGCTTGTCACTGGCTCCCTCCCTCCCTCCCTCCCTCATCTCATTGGATGGTTTCCACTCAGCTAACGTTGCTCCGCGCCTTTTTACCTCCTCACAGCGAGGATGTGAGAGAGAGGTCCACACTCACTGCAGTGTCATTTTGAGGAAAGAAATGTGCAGAAATAATTAACTGTAACAGTATAAAAGAAGAACACCTGATGCCAATACTGATTATGGATCTATTGCAGTATCAGGGCATCACAGCATGTGACACAAATAAACAATTTAAATTATTTTACTATCTTTTAACTAAAAGAACAGAACAGTTGTGAGGGAGTAATAAAACAGCTATAAATGTTCCAAATAAAGTCTATAGGTTAATTAGTTTGTGAAAGAGTTCAGCTACAGTAAGTCTGGCATCCTTTTCAGGCTCATGATGATGTTATTAGAGTAATAATAACTGTGACTGCAGCTGTATACACACTAAAAATCACTGGGTTAATATTTTACCAAGTTTGGGTCAATATAGCACCAATACAACATTGGGTTTAGCTAAAAACTGCCACAAATTTATTGTTTCTTGTACAAAACGATGTGCATATTACATTCAAAAGATACACAAGTTATTAACAATCAATAACAAACGGTGACATGTCAGTTAAAAAAGAGTAGAACAGATTAGAGAGATTTAGTTTGTGTAAATAACCCAACAATAAAATACAAAATGATGCTAAAACTGGTTTAAAACAGCCCTTTGTCTTGACTGGCTTTCTGGGTAACGTTAACCCAGTATTGTGATGGTGCTATATTGACCCAAACTAGGTAAAATTTGGACCCAGTAAGTTTTACTGTGTAGTTCTCCTGAATGAGCCAAAACACACTTGGAACTGAAAAGAAGAAAGTAGAGGAAAAAGAAAAGTATGTCAGTTGATGAAGAAAAAGTAGACAAAGTTGAGTGTTTTTATGATTCATTCATGGTTCATATTCTAGACACGTATAATATTTTTTATTTTATGAATACATCTGAATAACTTCAGAGTTGTGGTTGGAGCTGTGGTTCCTGTTTCCACAAGCAGTTTGATTACTGTACAACATTATAATCATACAACAAGTTTTATGTTACCGTGAAGCTGTTTCCATCACTGCCAGACTGCTCCCTCTTACTGTCCAATCAGATCAGCTGACTGATCAATAAACAGATTCAGATCGAAGCGGGGTTGCTAGCCAGTATAAAACTTCCAGGTACGATACACCCGTGCTTCTTCTTTCCAAAGGCTCCTTGACACTGTGTGATTTTGGATGAAAGTTGACAATTGTGAGAGAATCGTCCACTGACGACCAATTTGGAGCTTTGGCAACCTAAAGTCACGTTTCAAGGTACTAAGAACCTTTTGAGGAACTCAGTTCTTCTACCTGTGTTTCCACCAGAGGGACGAGGGTCTAAATTAAGTTCCAGGGAAATTGTTTTGCCCCCCAAAAGGGGGGGGGGGGGGGTTATTGACTGATTGGTCAAACACCCAGCGTGACTGCTTCATTCATAAAACAAGGACGCCAACTCTACTGTCAATTTAGGACCAGTTTAGGACGAGGGGAGGACATTTCTCTTCGTTTGATAGTGCCAATGTGGTGTCTATGTATGTACTGTATGTTTATGCTAGGGAGGACCTTTCACGTTTTACATGAGTTTCGCAGCCACCGTCGTAGGGTCTCCTACACACTTTGAAAGGGAGGGGCGAGGGGACGGGTATTCAGTTGGTTGTAATCTGCAACCTCACCACTAGATGCCACTAAATCCTACATACATCGTAGCGCTACGATTCACCACATGTTCATCTCACAATCTGACAGCCTCAAACAGATATCGTGCAGTCTGACACATTGATACAAAGATTTTATCAGAGTTATTATCTTGCACAGTGTGACATGAAATGAACATTTACACATCTGAGTGATTGAAACATCCGTGATGATTGCAGACCTCGATCAGTCTCTGGGTCACTGGCTGGAGGAGCGATGACAGGAAGATGCAGAATTAACAGAATAGAAAGCACTCCTTCCTCTTGCTGTTTTATCTTTTGTTGCTTGCTGGTCATCTTCCAGGTAACCATGCTGTGGTTATTTTGAGGAAACAAGAACAGCATTAAATATAAAGTTGCATCTTTGCATTGCTGTCACTAGGCAACCAAAGCTGCCAGTCGTTCAATCACCTGCGTAGCTAGAATTAAGTTGATGTGATGTTTGTAATAGGAAGCAGTGGTGGAAAGTACATTTACATTGATTGGAATACAAATTTAAGGTACTTTACTTGAGTATTTTCCATTTCATGCAAATTTTATGCATATTCCAGTGCAATTAAGGAGGAAATATTGTACTTTTCACCCTCACTAACACTACTATTATGAGTTGCTTTTACAAATGAAGATTTTACATATAAAACATGTGATAATGTTATAAAATAAGATGCAATGTTACAGATCAAATGCTGTTTAAAATACATAAAATGTCCACCAAGTAAAACATTAAAATGCTGCTAACACATAATGCATCAGTAATAATAATTTAATAATATTAGTGACTCACTTACAGGAGACATTTCAGCATGAATTTGAGATCTGTCTTCAGTTGTCAAAGCACCTAATAAAATTTCATTACATCAACCACAGATTTCTAAACACTTTTGGGGACATGAATCATCACTGGAGTGATGACACATCATGCCAACCATTAAAACTTTATTCTCTGTGTGACCTGGTTTGTGAACGGCAGAGCAAAAAGAGACTAAAGCTGCATTCGGATGGGATTCAGTTCTCCAGGAGAGCTTGCCCTGGTCCGTGATATTATCCAGTCCGCAGTGTCTGTGGGTCATTTTTCACCCCCACCCCAGTAGTAATTACAGCTGACCTGTTTTTCAGCAGAATTTAAATCCCTGTCATTTAAATCCTACCTGGAGTGAAGTCATTGTATTTTTAACTGAAGTTTTAGAGAAGAAGAGCTGCTTGTCCTTCTAAAAATGTTATTGCTAGTCTGACAGATGGAAACACGCTAACACCAACATACAGGCCCATTTAGGAACCAATATGATGACTAAAAATAAACGGGAAAGCAAAACCCCATAAAAACTCATCCACTGTCCTGGTGTAATGTCATCTACAGGTAGGTGTTGCTGTTCTCTATTCAGCCCCACTTTTAGCCTAAATACATTTACACTTTGGCATGTTGGCTTCATTAAAAGTCTGTTGAATCAGCTCCTGTTTGCAGTGTAACAACAACAACTATCACTGGATTACTTTGATACTGAAGAAAACTTAAAAATGTGATGATTCTCAGGCCAGTTCTGCAGCATCTTTTTTCTCTGATTTCTAAGCTGAGTTATGGAGGTTTATTGGCGATGGACATCAGAGATAATGATATCCTCGGGAAGTGTAAGTGACACTAAATTAAATCAATATGTGTTTCATGTCTGTGAGTAAAGATTTGACTGACTGACTCTGAGACGGAGTACAATTTTTAACAGGCCGTCAACGCAGCAGAGGGGGGGTGCGACACAGAAGGCTCTGTCAAAAAAGTTGAACCAGACTCAGTTTTTGCTGCAACGCAACGAGACGTCATCTGGCAAAGTGCTGCGTTGTCCTGTCACATACACGCATTCCCAGTAGATTACTTTGTAATGCGAACGGCGTTTTTCTATTGTTTACCTCACAATCCTCATGACGATAACTTTCCAGAGATGTAAAACCCTGTTTAAGAGGACAGCTGTGTGGTGTTTTGACGTCTGATGAGCGTTTAAACGCATAAATCTGTTACTCCAACTGGACCTCTTGGATCTCGACATTGTCTCTCCTGTAACTTTACAATCCCACCAACGCAGCGTCCTGCCCTGTTTTAATGCAGGGCTGCTCTGTTAGGCTGTACTAGACACAATGGTGCTTTGAGCTAAATGCTCAGGCATGAGCGTGACTGACTGGCTAGACAATTACTAAGAGTCACAGTTCTTATGAATCATGTGGTGGGGAACATGAATGTCTGTACAAAATGTCATGTAAAACCACTAATATTTCACTCTGAACCAAAAATGTCAACCTGATGGTGGTACTAGAGGAAAAGTCAGGAGACCACCAACATCTGACTTCACTCTCTGGGAACCAAAAATGAATGCACAACATTTTGTGCAAATTTATTCAGTAGATTTTGAAAATTTTCAGAAATAAGTGAAAACCTGCTGGTAACGCTACAGGAAAAGTCACGATGTCACCAAAGTCATTCAAATGTATCCCCTTTGTACCATGAATATCTGTCTCATATTCAATGGGAATCCATCCATTTGTTGTCAAGATATTTCACTAAAATACAAAAATGTTAACCTGATGGTGGCGCTAGAGTCTCTAGGACCATGATTGTCATGGCAATCCATCCAATAGTTGTGGTTGTAAAGTTGTGACTTTAAATCTTACAAATCTACATTTACAAATCCAACGTTTTGTCCGCTCTCCACCATGTTTTCATCTCGCAAAGTGCAGCATACACATCCATTACAGCAACCCTCATCAGCATCTGGGTTGTCGGGGTGACCATGACAAAACACATGGTCACTTGTTCATCAAGTCCAACTGAAGTTTTCCATTTGTTTAAGTTAACACTAAGGTCATCACAGATTTCGTTTTCCTTCTTCATTGGAAGTGTGTTGGCCAGATTTGCCCTGATTCCTTTGTCGCTGAGCCCCAAACTAGGAGTTTTTACCACTGGCAGACACACCAGAGGCCAACTGGTGGTGTATATTGAGTGTGTGTGTGCGTGTGTATTGGTTTTGGCTGTGTTCCCGTAGCGGCTATAATCAGGGGCGTCTTTGACATGTCACAGTTTCTCCACCTAGGTATGACCTGCCCTCAGCCAGGAAACACTGAACAAACCAACTGTGCCCAAGCTTGTGTGTGTGTGTGAGTGTGTGTGTGTGTGTGGGGTTGGGGTGGGTGGGGGGTATGACTTAGCTTACTTTCAGGGACACATCAGACTTAAGACCAGTTAATTGGGGATGGCTTGTGCAATTGGGGACGAAAGCCGTGTCCCCAGTTGGTAAAAAGCTGATTTTGGGTCAGTGATTAAGTTTAGGGTGGTTATGGTTATTGTTAGGGTAAGTCTCGAAAAGTGACCGAGGTAAACGTGTGTGTGTGACAGAGAGCAAGACAGGAAAGGAAAGAAATTGTGTTTTTTGTATAAAGTATGTAAAAACATTGTATGTATGTGTGTAAGTAACGTACACGTACATGTATGTGCATCAGAGCTGTGAACATGGCCTCTACTTGATGAGTCATGTTTTTTTCCAGTCAAGGCCATTAAACCGTTGCAGAAAAGAGGACGCAAAGAGACGACGTCATTAAAAGAGCGGTGAAAAACAACTGATGGAAACGCAACATTTCTGTTTGTTTCATGTATTAATTTGAGGAAGGTTACAGTCTCCTCGTCGCTCCACACAGATCAGATCTGCTGTTTTCAGCTCATCAGTGGATGATTAAGTCACATGATTCATTTACGTCATCATTTATTTGCTAAATCTGTTTCATTTGTCATTTATCTATACATCAACTTTTCACCTTGGTCAAGCATAATAACTTTTTTGCAAGATTTTTTTCAGATTTTCTGCTTTTTCAATCAGGTTTTTTAATGTGCAAATTAAAAATACATAAAATGGGTGGATGGAAATATATATGCATAAATGACATATTTATATTCTGGGGCTCTACTGGAATATCTTTGTATGATTTATACTGGTCCTTTATGCAGCCCCTCAGTTCAGCCTCTGTCTGAAACAGGCCATTTTAGCTCCTGTCTCTTTAAGGCCCCGCCTCCTGATGAGCCCACTCTGTTCAGATTGGTCAGCTTCAGGAAGCTGTGTCACGGCCGACCTCTGGTCCACAAACCATTAAACAAACTAAAGTAGTAGTATAAAGTATTTCACAACTTTTTCTCCTTCTTTACTTGAAATGTCAACTTCTCAAACGTTTAAATCAGATCCGAAATATGAGAGTGGAAACACAAACAACACGTGGAAACACCTTAGCAACGGCCTTAGCAACCAAGGCTACGGAGCAGATGGCTGTTTATGTGTGATGATCCAACGTCAGCTTGTCTTCAATGTAGAAAAAACGAAGCACAGAGCAGTTTGAAGCCCTGACTTTTGACTTGCAGGCAGCATTTCTACATATGTTCACCTTAAGTTTTGAAATATTGACGTTCATGTTTAACATCCGACATCAGAACAGGATATAAATAACAGAAAACCACAAAAAGCTAAATATGTCTCCTTTAATGTTTTTATTACAGCATAGAAAGAAGCTGTAGATATTTAATGTTTTAGATTTACATTTAAGTTTGTAGCTGCTGGATAGAACAACCTGTGATGTCAGCAGAAAGAAAATAAACCAATAAGTAGCAACATGAGTTTCATGATGTTTTGAAGGTTGTAATGAATTACTGCGACATACTGTATCATGGAGTGAGAAACCATGCTTTAAATAACTTAAATCTACTGAAGCCTCAAATGTATTCAGGTTTTTGTCCAATAAGACCAAAAGCAGTGTCAAATGACAAAAAGTTGAGTTCTGTACATGACTTTTACCTCAGCCCAGCAGGAAGTCCAAGTTCCCCACTCTGTTTTTACCATTTCTGTTATTTTACTGTAATCAACAGCTGGCATTGTCTCTCACATATATAAAATATTATAACAAACCCGAAGCCAAGACAAACTACTGAAATGTATTCTAATTCTAAAAAATGTTCACTGGAGGCTTGTAGAGAGCAAACAAGCGGACGATAAAATCTGATTCTGGTTTTCTTTATCCCTGCATGACTGATCCCTTTTGAGATGTGGGAGGCGTTGCGTTGAATATCAAATCGAGGTCAACCATCCAAACTTCAGTTATGAAAAAAATGAAAGTGTACGTTGGCTTAAACTCAGGTATGTCCGAGCCAGAGGCATCTGATGCCACGCTGTACATATACAGTGCATGCACGCTGACATAAAGCTCCTCCTGACTCCTTAACCAACACATGCCTGATCCAGACCGTTAACCTAAAGTTATCTTAACCATAAAACCACGTTGTAAAGAGTAAGTGCACCCTCAAATTCTGCCAGGACCCTCGCTTCCACTATATTTAAAGAGCAACCACATGCAAAAAAATGTTGCTTTGAGCAGTGAACTTGTATTTATTGCTTGTTTGAGGTGGAATAAAACAACACTGGTCATCACATATGTGCTCATAGATGTATTTACCTAATCTAAAAGTGTTGCATTTTGCATTCATTATTTGTCGGTTTTAAATTAAGAGAGACAAAGTCATGACATCACGTCCAGTTAGCCTCCTGGCGTCTGTAACTCAGTGTAATCTGTCATTCAAGGTTTTGTACATTGGTCTCTCTGAAAAATGAAAAATCATCTCAGCTTCACTACAGCTATCAGACAGTTAAACCTTTGTTATTTTAACAAAGTTGCAGCAGCGCGAGTACTTCCGTCACTGTAACTTTGTTTTGTCCCCAACACTTCTACAGTCATTGTTTCTGTTTGTAGCTGTAATCTGTGTTGTGTAAAAGACTTGTACAGCGTTCGCTCCTCTCTGTCCTGCTGTTGTTACAGACACGTCTGAACTCGTTGCCCCTCCGCTCGCTCACCGACTCGTCTCCTCTGACGAGCCGTGACGTTCAAACCTCTAGAAGTTATGAGAAACGATGTTCATTAAAGGCAGCTAAAAAACGTAAATACTAAAAAAACGATACGAGATGTTTTTTCAGAAAACTCCCGTCCCGATCTAAACGTATGAAACAAACCACAGGACTTCCTGTTGAGAAAGGTTCTGATCCAAGGCTGGATTTATACTTATTAGCAGATCATTTTAATGAGTTTTTCCTACTTCTGGAGCAGGATTCCGGTTTTACTTCGGTTCTCTTCGATCTTTGTAACGTGACGGCGCTCCGAGCTGTGGTTGCTTGTAAATTCTGGCAGAGAGTGAGCCGTCGAACATGAGTCTTCTACATGTCTTCACCCTAAAATTAGGAATACATGCAGACGTGCAAACACATCACATTTTTATATGTGTAAGCTCAAACACAGACACACACACACACACACACACACACACACACAGAGGAATACAGTACAAATACTGTAGTCTCAATATTTTGGGGGAGTTTGACACACACTGCCAGGAAACACTTAAGTGAAACTTAGCTTTCTCACTCCTCTAGGTCATTCATTCACCTCAACTGTCTGTCTGTCTGTTTCTGTCTGTCTGTCTGCTTGTCTGTCTCTCTGTTTCTGTCTCTCATTAAACAGATGGAAGTGTTTCCAAACCGCACTGTCGGCACATTACCGTCTCTACCTGTCTGCTGCTCTGAACCTTCTAGTGTTTCCTCAGGTCGATGTTTTCCTAAGTAAGTGCTCACAAAGGATAAAATATCGGAGCAGCTGCAGCCGGGGTTGTGAGTGTGGGTGTGTGGAAAGGTTATGAAATACATGATATAAAGAGCTGATTATAACCCCGATTTGACCATGAAAACAATCATCACAATTATATCTAACAGGTTTGACTTTTATGACGTAAGCTTTTCCTACCAGGGGTCTGGAGGGTCGAACATGAAGAGGCTATTGTTGGTTGCATTGTGGGAAATGTAGGATTTAGTATTTTTAGAGCCTGACCCAAACTAAGCACTAAAAGTCATCATATCTCAGCTTCTACTGCTTCACTTTTGATTATTATTCTTAAAATCAGTTTCTTGTGAGTCCCACAACTTTATGGAAATGTGGTACTAGATCACCAGAGTGCCTCTAGATAGATCAGTAACAAGCGTGAGGTACCACTTGCTGATAAGGCACGTTTTTGAAAGGGTTATAATCTGTAATTAATTACTTTAATAATGATTAATAGTCACTTACTATAGCTTTATTAGTAGTTTTGTAATAATTAGGAGCTGTATTATTTTAGTGAACATGCCCTGCAGCCTTTACACAACAGTAAGTGGTTGGACAGTCCATCAGAGACATCCTTGTTATAATTTAAAGAACTAAAAAGACAAAGCAAATGTGATGCTGGAGGAGGATTTTACCCAACCTGGCAACCCAAAACGTGTTCTTATTAATGTCTTATTAGTTCATTTGTTTATGTATAAATTATTAGTAAAGCCATTAATTACAGCTTATAAACCCTTATAAACTTGTCAGGAAGTGTTGCACCAGTGTTGGTTGGTCCACCACTTTGATCCAGACTGAAATGTGTTATCATCCTTTGTCAACTGATTTCTAACAGATCTCTCTCTCCTCCTCTTCCTCGGTGTGTGTGTGTTTAGAGAAGTTTAGCGTTTGGACTAAGTGAACTTGTGTTTGTGGTTTTGGGTATTGTTCATATCTGAAGCTTTGTTTAAAAAAAAAAAAAAAACTGCTACTTTTTGAACTCCGACTGATGTACAGCTGGCCATTCTGGACTGGGAAGAGTGGGGACTCTTAATATGTTATGACAAGGTTTCCCGTAGACCGAGAACATAACAAATGTCTCAGTAACTATTGGATAGATTGCCATGAAATTTGGTTCACACATTCATGCCCCTCTCAGGATGAATTGTAGTAACTTTGGTGATCCTGACTTTTCATTGAGTGTTTTGCTAATACTTTGGTTTATCATTCCTGCAAAACAAATGACACTCCAACAGCCTCAACTGTACTTTCTGTTTAGTGCTAAATATCAAATGTTAGCATGCTAACAAGCTCAACTAAGATGGTGAACATGGTAAACATTACACCTTCTTAACATCAGCTTGTTAGCATGTAGCTCAAAGTGCTGCTATGCCAAAGCAGAGCCTCACAGAGCAGCAGGCATGGCTGAATTACAAATCATTTTAGTGATTGTTTTGTACAGTTCAGTTTATAAGATTCATTGTCACTTTTTTTCTAAACTAAGATATCTCATCTCTGTTTAAATGTACCTCAGTGTGTACAACAGTAAGTGAACGCACCACCGTTCATACAGATCCTGACTTACTCAGTCTGTTGCTGGTTCAAGCTGTTATGATCAGTTCAGTACAAAACCAGAACTATACAGCTCTGTTTTTAAGATTTACAGCTCAGCAACCACTCATTGCAACCAGTAATCACATTATGACTCTTTCTGTGGTTTTCGCTGTCTTTTAATAAGCTTTTAATGAGGACATAACGTACTGTGAATCATAGCTGAGATGACCACGGCACGCTCAGTCACCAGTGAGGAGCTCCACTGCTTAAAGTTACTGATTCAGTCTCTGACAACGACTCAGCAGTTCACTTTAAAAATTCATTCGTACATGTACTGAACTTCATGTTTTAACCATTGAAAATTGAAAATTAAGAAGAAAAGCTTCATAAAAAAAATCCTTACAAAGTGTCACCAGAAACTCACACTTCAGAAAAAGACATTAAAGTATCATTGACACTGTTTAATTGATCAGAGGGTATATTATGTTTCATGAATAAACACACGCTCACATACAACATGCGTGTATGCGGACACACACATACAGGACATGGACACACTCCCTCTTTCTCACACTCACTCACACGTTTGGACCAAAACACTCACGGAGCAGCTGTGTGGGTTAGATCATCAGTTTGTACAGCAGGCTGGTACCCAGGCCTGCGTCAGTAGGTGTTAGTGGTAACATTAGCCAGGGGAGCGAAGGAAGGAAGAGCCAGGAGAACGGAGAGAGTAAAAGAGAAACAGAAAGAAGGAGTGAGGTGGAGTGTTAGCATAACCCGAACCTCAGACGTGTCATTTCATGCTGTTGTTTTAGCCCCACCATTTAAACACTCAGGAAATCAGGCTGTCTTAGCAGGAGAGCCCGATCTGTCATCGCACCCTTTTCCTCAAATCTTCTTATATTTCCACAAATTATCTTAGCATCATCTTTCTTATCCACTCGTCGCCTCTGTGTGTTTTCTCATTTCTTCTTCTTATCACTCCTGTTTTTTCCTTTCCCTTCTCTCCTCCTCTCAAACAGAACAAAACCAAAGCAGTAATGACAACAGTTGATGACAGGTTAGTGGTTTTATTGGGTATCCGTCTTTACTTGGTTTGAAGGTGAGTCATGCAAGTTTCTGGAAAGTGCTTCATCGTGGTATTTTTTATTCTGACATGCTGCATTTTAATCCTGTTACACCGGGTTTGGCATCCATGATCACCACGGGGAATTTCCTTTGGTCCATGTTATTACTCACGGCTCACATATGCAGATGTAGTTGTGGGCGACAGATCTGATGGTGCCTGGATAGAGTTCTGTGTGAATGTGTCAGTAAATGTTCTGCACAGGCTGCAGAAGTTAACATTGCAGTCACCTTGTTAATTAAGTTGCATCCATTATTCTTCCAATGATGTTGCATGTCTGCTGCTTTATTTTCCATCTTCTCCTGTACTCATTCCTCCCTCTCATTCATCTACAATCTCTCTCCGCCACCGTTTCCTGTTTACTCCTCTCTGTTGTACGCCTCCTGCCGGCCGAATTAAGTTTTTTTATCAACGTAAAGAGATGTTTTTAATTAACGTACCCGTACTCATGAGATAATTTCATCTCACATTAATTTTGATACGTTTAACTAATCAAAAGAAACACCATTCTTACGACCCCTCACAAATTCTTCAGCAGTTTGATAAACATTAGTGAGACAGGGCATTGCACTATTTGTGATCTGTGTGTAGGCAGAGCTCGCAAATCACAATTGTTGTGATCATTAAAAGGTTCACTTATTTTTTATTACATTTTTAAACAAAGGAAATATACAATTACAAATACAGTTAGTCATTATATCCATATTACTGATGATTATTTATCATAAAATCTCATTGTGTAAATATTTTGTGAAAGCACCAATAGTCATCCCTATAATACAATATTGATATTGAGATATTTGGTCAGAAATATTGTGATATTTGATTTTTCCCACATCACCCAGCCCTACCCCTCACCCACAGAAAAAACTCACAAACAAGAAACAAACAAAAGAAAATGTGCATCATATATATATAAAACTATATAAAAGGGATTTCAGTCACACTATACGTCATTCACCATACATCATACAAATAAAGTGAGGTATAATCATATAAGTTCACACTCTATATCACAGTTCCAAGTGCAAAAAT
The DNA here is from genome assembly GCF_963924715.1 of Thunnus thynnus. Lineage (NCBI taxonomy): Eukaryota > Metazoa > Chordata > Actinopteri > Scombriformes > Scombridae > Thunnus > Thunnus thynnus. The sequence continues at coordinate 2,816,318 of NC_089520.1, forward strand.
AAATACAGAAAATGGGAGGGAGCCCTTATGTGATTCACTCAGGAGCAGCTGGGAAACTGAACCCCTTAAACAAGAACAGGCCCCACATTTTATTGAATTGAGTGATAATAGCGGTGGGGCAATCAGCTTCCCAACCGTTCCCGACAATGTCTCAAAACGCTCAGACCAGACGGTTTGTAAAGATGGTCAGGACCAGTCCGTCTTCTCACTCACAAAGCTCTCCATAACCAGCCCCCCTCCTACCTCACTGACCTGCTCCACCACCACAGCCTCTGCTCCTCTGATGCCAACATCCTGTCTCCACCACTCAGGACCAAGCATCAGACCTGGGGTGACAGAGCTCTGTCCATGTTCAGATCACTAATCAAAACTCACCTTTTCAGAACTGCTTTGAATGTGTGATTAATGTTGTGTGTTAATAATTTTTTTTGTGTTGTTTTCTATAATCATTTAACTTATGTAAAGTGTCTTTGAGTACCCTGAAAAGCCCTCTATAAATAACATGTATTATTATTATTATTATTATTATTATTATTATTATTATTATCATTATTAAAACGTGTATATGTAGCTGGAGCTAGATTAGGTCTATATCTACACAAGTCAGACCTTAGTATAAGTATATTGAGGGCGGTGAATATTTTTGCACTGTATGAGCCCATGTTTGGCACAGATAGACTATGTGTGCACTCTGTTAAGAGCTTTTTTCCAGAGCTCTTCCTCCCAAAGATCACTCTCCCATAGGGTTCCTACAGAGTCTAGAGGAGCCAGACGTAGCGAGTGTTTCTCACCATAAAGATAAGACAACATGCCTTTCAACTTAGTGATAGATGTGAGAAAGTTATCCAAAGGCATAGTCTCAGGCTGGTAAGGGAACTAAGGGGATTTATTGATGATAAAACTGCAAATTTGTAGATATCTAAAGAGGTGATGTTTAGGGAGACTATACTTCACTTATAACTGCTGCAAGGATGCTAAAGTGTTATCAAGGCAGGGGTCCTGGAATGTTTGGATACCAAGATTGAACCATATTTTAAATGCACCGTCAGTCAAGGACGGAGGAAAGGCATGGTTTGCTGTTAATGGAGCAGAGGATGAATATGTTTGAAAGCCAAAACGGCATCTGAATTGGTTCCAGATTTTCAAAGAGGTTTTAACTATTATATTCTTTGTATATGGAGAAGAAGGGTGTGAAATATGGGAGTGGACCAGAGCTGCAAGTGACACTGGCTTGGAAGACATTGATTCTATTACAAGCCAGGAAGAGAGGAAGCTCAGTGTATCTTGTTGTAACTAATATTGTATGGTTGTAAGATTGGCAGACCAATAATAGTACCTGAAATTGGGGAGGGTCTAAACGGACAGTCCACCTAGTGGTTTAGGCCTTTGTAAGATTTTTCTGCGCAGTCTTGGAGTTTTTTTTTAAAATTCCAGATGAATTCATAAAATAAAGTGTCTAATTTTGAGGGAGGCATTGAAACAAGCACAGGAATTTCAGAAGAGTAGTCACTTCACTGAATTAACTCTTGCAGCCAAAGTTAGATTTATCCCTAGATAAATTACCAAGAAGCGGGGAAAATTAGCGTTATACAAATCTATCTGTGACATTAACCCCAAAATGAATGAAACTACGTTCAGAGATCTTAAATGGTGAATTGCATTTTGCATAGGTGCATGTTGCCTTATTTAAGGGGAATAGTTCACTCTTAACAAAGTTTAGCTTATAGCCAGACATGAGAGCAAAACACTCCAGGGTTGTAGGGATAAGAGAAGTGGATGCCAGAAGATTGGAGCCACACAGCAGAAGGTCATCTGCATACAAGGACACCCTCTGCTCTACATCATTCCTCCTAATACCAGAGACGCCTGCATGGGAGCGAGGTGTAATGGGGAGAGGCTTAATGGCAAGTTGGTTCCGAAAAATTGTGTGAGATCCTGTTTGGCAGGGTGATCCTCAGTGTTGCCAGGTAGAGACGTCCCCATTTGAGTTTAGAAAAGGAACGTTGCTGGCATTTGACTTGCCTGAATGCCACCCGCTTCATGGAAACAGACATCGTATAATCAAGGAAAACAGAGATCCTCTTAACGTTGTGTGTGAGAGGACCAGCCTCTCTGGCTAGTTGTAGAATCTGGTTTTGGACCTAAAAGTAGTGAACTCTGACTATAAATGAACAAAGTGGTTTGCCATCTTTGGGCACTATGCGTAGGGAGCAATGGACATTATCGAGTATGGGCTTGTCCTGCAGACTGAGTAGTTTTTGCAAAAATTGGGCCATAAAGTCAACCAGACGAGGGCCCTCTGGGATGCCTGTCACACGGATGTTGTTCTTCCTAGATCTGGCTACCAGGTCCTCGCACTTGTTGTCCGGTCGCATTAGAGTTGCGTAGTCAGCATAGCCACTGCAGATTCCAGCTCAGTAACAGACACTGTGGTCAGTGGATGCTTGTTCTAGCTTTTGTATGGGAATCGATCTTCCGTTGTATTGAGTCAATTGAACTCTTTAATGGAAGACATCTCTGCGTGGAGGATGATTAGTCGATTTTACCAAAAATGTTAAGTAACTCCATCTCCATCATGGAATGTAATAGCGTAGCATCCAAAGCCCCCATCCCCCTCCTTCAGAGGTGGGGCAGGGTCAGGTTGTGGTGCCTGTTTGCAGCCTGCTCTCCCAGAGTCTGTTTTGCACGTCGATTGCCTTTTATCGGTAAAGCCAACCAAAGTATTAATGCACCTCAGTCTAAAAATTGTCCAACAAATGCTAAACAGTAAAAATAGGTAAATTTAAGTCAAGTCTTCTCAGAGCATGGGGAGACATGTCCTACCTCCTTGACGAACTGGAAGTCCCCCCCGCTAAATGTTCACTAACAAAGTGTTTAATTCATTTTCCTACAATATTTGATCTTGCAATACAATGTCCACTGGTAGCAACTGCAGCATTATTGATCTTTTTTATGGTTATGTTTAGACTCTGGCAGCACTTGGTTACGGTTAGAGAAAGATCATGGTCTTGGTGTGATACAGAGCAAGTCTGCAGTGACTTGAAGCATGAAACACGTGTTTATTAACGTTTAGTGAAACCACCATCTTTCATTAACTAAAGTGCTTTTGTTGCCTGAACCTGAACACACACAGGACTCAGGATGTGAAGCTTAGTCTCTGGTGTCAACCATCCACCCCGACCTCCTCCCAACAAATTCAGTGCAGTACAAAAACATAGAAAAGCATTACGCAAAATAATATAACATGACAAACAGTGATTATATATATATGCTGACACATACAGTATATGTATGTAAGATATAGCAATAGCATAGCTATGTTTCATATATATCATATGCGTTCAAATTAATGTAGCAAGTGACAAATTTTGATTAAATTGGTATGTAAACCTTTATGATAGATAGTGTTTACAAATATGAAGAAAATAAATAAAAACATGGTAAAACATGCAGAACAGGTGGAAGCACTTTTTTCAGCTTAAGAAATGTCTGAAATGTCTTAACTTCAGGCTGAAACTGTAAGTCTGGGGGACAAAAATAAGATTTTGAAAAGTGGAAATTACACTTTTAAGATCTGTTTTGCCTCCCAAATTATAAGCGACCCAATAACTGCAATGGTCTTTAGACAACTATCAATATCAGGGAGAAAGAATAACAGAAAAAGAAAGAACAGTTTGAAGAGATGTTGTGTGCAACAGCTTCAGCACACTGACCCACCAGGACGACTCCCATCTGTCTCCATTTATGAACTTTGAATCTAATCTGAGCTCCCTTTTATTCTTTTCAAGACCCCATTACTGTACAAGCAGCATGTGGTTAATGCAGCCGTTTTCATTATGAAGTAAATCACCTCTGAATCTGATCTAAAGCTGCAATCATCTGTTACAGGTCGATTTAATAGCTCCTGTACTTTAGTGCTAATAACGTTGCTCCTTAATAGCCCCGTCCCTTCAGAAACAACTCTTTCAAACCGGGGGCCATGTGGAAACAAGAAGCTAACACACTTTGGTGAGACGTTCACTGACTTTTTGCCCTGACACACACCACATACACTTTACTATGTGTCTTTGAGGAGAGGCAGCGCCATCACTCACTTACGTGTGTGTGTGTGTCTGTGTGAATATGTCCGTGTGTGTGTGTGCGTGAATATAAATACATCCTTGACCTTTGTTTTCTTTGCACTTTTTCTCCAATGGGATACTGTTAAGAGTGGACTAACATACACACACATATATTCACACACACAGTGTAGTATTGCGGGCAGGATGGCGGGGTGGCAGCTGTTATTTATGTCTGCTTTCTTTAGCGAGGTTTCTCACAGGAACAGGAGCCGAGCAGGAATCCAACATTTCCTCTGAGCCCGTCATTTATCACTCTTTATTAATACAAACACACATACACACATGCACACACAAATGCACAAATTGTAGACACAGATGCAGACCAGACAATTACACATACACAAATACGCATACATGCAAAAAATAGACACACTTATGCATGTCAGGTATGCATGGAGGATACAGACAATATCACACACACTGGCACAATAATACACACAGAAAAAAAAATGTTTCCATTTGAATGTAGTGCAAATTTTAACCTACTTCCCAGAAAATCAGCAAAAGAAAATTCAGTTTCATGTGCATTTCCATCCACTGCTGTTAAGCGAATATCTAGTTGTTGAATTAAACAGTCAGATGTCATTAAACCATTGAGATGATGTCATTAAACGAACAGCAGTCAAACCGGCTCTTCCTCACTCATGCAATCAGTGCCCAACTTTAGAAAAGAAAGAAAGAAAAATGTCACAGAGTTGAGACAAACGATTCAAAAACTTTATGATTTCAGTAACGGACAGAAAAAATCTGATTACATGTCTGTTACTATGAGTTCTCAGATTTAAATGTTAAAGCTCCTGTAAAGACAAATCCATGATTGGCTATTAATAATGTAATTTTGGATCTAATGTGCATGTAGTAAACACCTAAAAAGTATGAGAACATAACCTTTGAAATAACTATCTAATTCCTTAGAAAGTTTCTCTCCCTTCCCTTGTTACTGGGTTGCAGTTAGGCAGGGCTAATCAAGGTTATTAATTACGCAATAAATACCTGCCCAATCATATTTAGGAGAAAGATAATTGATGTGGCTATCCAGTCAAGCTGACTTCACAACACTTCCTATCATATCACCCATGAGAAAACAGTGCACTGCATTTTTCTTTTCTTTTAGCTAGATTGAGAATTCAAATTAGCCTGACATGGTTTGAAAGCTACTGTGTTAAGCGAACTAGCAGAAAGGGGTACACCACTCAAATCTGTATTAATCACGGAGTTGATAAGTAGTTAAAAAATGAAGCATTGCAAAGCTAATGCTAACCATATCATGTTAGTGAATGGATGCTAAAACACTTAGCTTATTAGCCTGGGAGGTATAGTTTAATAAATAAACAGACATGTGTGGCCTACCCTCGTCTGCTAGTTAGCTGATTAGTCAAGATAACTAGCAGACTATCGGCGTAGTTGATAATAAGCTCAAAATTTTCGCAACTGTAAATATGCACTGTGTCAAATACACAAATATAAAATAGAATCAAACAATAAAAGAAACTCAATTTAAAATATTAAAAACTCAGATAAAACTTACAATGTTTAACCTGATGTCAGAATAACTATCTCATAAAAATATAATTTTTTAACTTAATTAATGGATACTTTAAAAAAAAAAATTAAAAAAATCTACTCCTGCTAAAACATTTGCTTTACTTTAAGAAATAATGTCATTATGTTGCTGTAATACAGATAATCACATTTATACTTACAACATTATATTGTTAATTTCAAGTGATATGAAGTGTAATTTGAGGAGTTTTTAAGTATTTTTTACATTAATCATGCAAATTTGATGGCTATGTAATATAAAACAAGGATATATCCTCCAACAACAAATTGGATTTAGCTTCACAAAGCTTTAGCAAACACCTTACTAACACAGATAATTAGGTTTATATTTACAAAAATCTACAGTTCATGTAAGACTGCTATAATTGATATGGTGTTATGTACACGGCCACAGTAGCTCTGTATGTCTGCAGTGAAACCAGAGAGCTCACAGAGAAACTTGATCCATCATTATAGATACAGTTATTTTAATAAGTTAACAATATATAGACAGCAGGAGATTTGTGTGATTTGAAGGCTTCCTGTGGAGACAATTTACTAACAAAAACTAAGAAAAGAGACAAATAGTTAGAAAACATGATGGATCATGTAGAGTCTGTGTGTATTGTTACGTTTGATAAAATGGAAGTCAGAACTAAAGCATGATGACAATAAATCTGAACACGTTTCCTGCTTCACTTTTTTTTGGTTTCCACACAAAGTTTTCCAGTTGAAAAGAATCACAGCAGGTTACAGGTTACATGAACATCCAGCAAACATCAGGAATCATTTACATTTTCTACATTTAGCAGGTTTTCTTATTCAGAGAGAAACAACAGAGAAAACTTCAGCTCTTAAATCACCAACATGAACCCAAACTCACATGTCCACCTTAAATAAAACTCCTCCTCTGATTAAATGACAGACTGATGAAAACTGAATAAAAACACTTTTACAGACAGAATTATTTTGACTTCATCACATCAGATGAAAAATTGTAGAAATATTTTGAATTATTTCATATACAGTTTTACATACAGTATATTTAATTAAACAATGAATTACATTTAATGTTTGTGAACTTTAAAATTTGAACTGTGATTTAAAATAAAGTTCAACATGCAGTAATTGATTCTTGGATGCTGGTCTTCATGGCTCCTCACAAAGTCAACATCAGAAAACATTAACAACCATTTAAAATGACACAGTATCAATAAAAAACTAAAGGCTGAAGAGACCAAATATAAAGATCAGAAAATAAGTTGAATCATTTTATGTTTGACAAAAACAGCAACAAGTGAAACAACATGAACATATTTTGGAATAATGAGACAGCAGGAGGACAGAAGCTTCAGAGGTTAAATTCAGCGACTTTACCCTTTAAGAATTAAATGAGAGTAATTATAAGAACCATCATCATCGTCTCTAACTGCTCTGTTCCACTGTCACAGAGACCTTCTGTGGGGAAATCTTCAGTTCATTCACAGTGTTAATGTATGGAAACAGTCTGTCAGTGAAAATGTGTGTGAAGGTGTGTATGTGTGTGTTAGTATCAGGATCAGAGAATGACAGATTTCTTCTGTTCCAGTCCAGATTTACTCTGATCCTCTGGAGCTTCTTCTTCACTGGGAGATCAGTGGATGTAGCTGGTGGTGACCATGCTGAGTATTTATCATCATGGAACCCTATTCTCCATAATCCAGACCGTATGCCTCCCTTCCTCTGGACAGACTCAGATAACACACCCAGTCTCCAGTGTTTATTGTTTCCAACCTCGACATCCCAGCTGTGAGACCCTGAATTAAAGCCCTCAGAGCCCAGAACAGAGTAGAAGTTAAACCTCTCTGGATTATCAGGAAGCTGCTGTCTCTCTCCTAGTCTCACACTGGTCAGATCTTCAGACAAGATGAGTTGCGGATAAGCAGTGTTTGGATCCAGAATGACAGGAGTGTAGGAGACCATCTCCTTCATGTTGTTCCAGATGTTGAAGGCCAGGTTGCCCAGGTGTTTGGCCTGGTCTATCAGAGCTCCTGAGAGCAGCTGTGGATCATCCAGCAGGGGGCAGCGCTGGACTCTTTCCACTGCAGCCTTGTAGTTGTGCAGGAATGAGACGTCTTCAGCTCTCAGCTCCTCCTCTGTGGCTCTGACTGTGTGTGAAAGAACTGCTATCTCTCTGCTCAGAGCCTCCATCTTCTCCTTCATCATCTGACTCTTCTGCTCCTCTTCCTCCCTCAGAGCAGCCATCCTGGCCTCCTCTTCCTCTTCTAGAAACTGGTGAAGCTTCTTAAACTGCTCCTTAATCTGTCTCTCTGTGTGTCCGGCCTGGACCTTAATGTGTTCTGCTGTTTGATCAAACTTCACTTTAACTTGTTCACAAACCTTTAACTTCTCCTTTAAGGGCTTCAGAGTTTCTTCAAGTTCCTTCTTGTGTTGTCGTGCAGCTTCATTGATGGGTCTGAATCTGTGGTTGGTGTGTTGTTCTGAATCTCTGCAGACGACACACACTGGCTGCTGATGGTCCAGACAGAAGAGTTTGAGTTTCTCAGAGTGCAGACTGCAGAAAGCCTCTGACGCTCTCTGATCTCTGTCCTGTAAGAAGGACTCACACAGGTTCTTTAACACCAGACTAACAGGTGGTTCTTCCCTGGAAGATCTTTTCCTACAAACTGGACACTCACGTGTTTGTTTCTCTCTCCACCAGCTCTTCAGACAGTCTTTACAGAAGCTGTGGCTACATGACAGAACAACAGGATCTCTAAAAACGTCCTGACAGACCGGACAGCGGAGATCCTCCTCTGATCTGGAAAACATTTTGTCTCCGAGTGAAGCTGAAAACACAACAGACAGAAAGTACAGTAAGTCATGGCTCCCCTCCCTCCTCTACTAACCTCACTGACATTTACTTTCACTTTGACTCCAGTTTTTAGTCAAACTCACATTCAGTGTGTGGAGAGTCAGCAGGTTGAAGCAGCAGAGTTCTAGTTTTCCACTTTTCTCTCCTGTAGCTGTACTCACTCAGAGGAAGTTGTTAGTTTGGTCTGAATCTGAATCTGATCGTCTGTTTTTCAGTCTGTGTGTCTCCTCAGAGAACAAAGAACAAACTGTTTCCTGCTTTGTCTCACGTGAGTCAGGTGAGGGGTGGAGCTTTGTCAGACCTCCTCTAATAAATGCTGCTGCTTCACATGTAACACAGTGTGTTTCATTCCGGTGTTCAAAAACACACCTGCCATCATATCTACAGGTCACAGACTAACATATTTTATCTGATTTTATCTGTACAGTACAGAACTTCATGACCTTTATGAAGCTTAGAAAATAAACTGTCATTCAGAGGCTCCGTGGTTCTGTTGTAATGGATCTTTTATTGTGCAGGAAGTTCAGGTTCACATAGCAATAGTGTAGGCAGAAAGTATATTTTGGGTGGACTATCTTTTTCCAGAACCAACTTATGAAAAGTTAGAAGAAGAAAAAAGAACAAACAGACAAACTGAAAAATGAGCAAAACACAGCAGACAAGACATTAAAAGAGGGAGTCAGTTGTGTTTCCTGCTGTAGAAAGTGTCTCAGTTACTTTCACTTTGACTCGTGTTTTCTCAGTCAGCAGCAGGTTGAAGTTGAACTATTTCACTACTTCAGGTCTTCAGTGCTTCCTGCTGTAACTGTCCTCTCAGTTTAAATCACAGCTTTGTAATGAAGGTAAATCTTACCGTCTGTCTGCCTCCTTCCAGTGAAGCTGAACAGTAAGAACCTGTTTCCTGCTTTGTGTCAGATGATGCCCTGTTAGAGGTGGAGCTTATTAAAGGAACAGATGATAAATATGATGAATACGATCCATTGCACTGCTTTGAGATCACATCATAATATCAACATAACTTTCATGGGAAGAGCACAAAGAGAAGATGATGATGTGATGAAGCTCTGTCAGCTGTCTGCATCTCAAATGGAAAAACACACAAGAAACCAAACTCATCTCCACTGTTATTCTACTGGTTTTTACTTTGGTTTGTTTTTCATGGAGTTAAAGAGACATGAAAAACATGACAACACTAGTACCAACACAACTGTAGCACCACTAATAAAAACTCACAGTAACATGACATCAGCTATATATTACCCTGCTAAACAAAAGCTACTCAAAGATAAAAACAGTGAATGAAAGTAAAATACAAATAATAAATATAAATATAAAATACAAAGAAAGCCAACAACAATAAATAAGGTCAATAAAAAGCCCAGTCAAAGGTTTTTTTTCCACTAATATATTTTGGATATTTTAACTAAATTTCTCTGAAAATTATCTAATGGTTTTCAGATCATTTCAAAAAGTAAACTGAGAAAAACTTTGCAGCTGATTTTTCTCAAACTTTACATTGTTATGGTTTTATATTCTTATTCAGAAGTCTGATGATATCTGGTGATATTAATAACAACAAATTCTGGCTCATATAAGCTCAAAGAGGAATCTCTTTGAGGCTGTTTTTGTAAGTTAGGATAAAACGGGAGGAGTTTGGGTGTGTTCTCGAGGATTTCGCACTGAATTATTGATGAATATTATATTCTTTTGGGGCTTTAGGTGTGGCTGGTGCTTTGCAGTCTGCATCTCCTGAAGTCTAATTCTGAGTTTTACACACAAAAAATCACACTTCAGAGTCACCGGGGCCTAAAATTTCACATTAAAGCTGTAAATACATTCTTTTCATAATGTCCAAGCATTTCATGATATTTTCTGATTGATAACGGTTAAGCAGTTTACATATGCTTCATAAAAAGTCAGTTCTTCTAATAACAAACATTAACCTTCATATTAACACTTCATGATGTCTAAGCATACAACCTTCATTGGTTCAACTTTCTCAAACTATTTACACATCTTAAACCATCTACTGAAATAAACTTTAATACTATAGTGAAAGGAACTAAAGTTAGGCAACACTTATGTGATTAGATTACTTTCAGAAACATATTTAAATATAAATTGAACATAACTCTTACTTCATAATAAAAAGTATTCAACGTGACTATTGTTTAACAATAAAAGAAAACTTTAAACTCAAATCCTTCAAACATTATATCTTTACATACCTAATACTTCAGAAACTTCATTCTTTCAACACACCTGCTCGTCTAATTTAACTATTAAAATGATTGTCTATGAGGTTAATAGATCATGAATTAAATACTTGGATGATTTTACAATACAAATATATGGTTATCAAACATTCATTAACTCTTCACATAAGGGAATTTAACTCTTGTCAATAGAGGGCGGTATGGTTAACTGTACTACAAAGGTTAATACAATCTAAGTCCTATATCTCTTAAGTAGACAGTCATACACCCATGAAAGTTATACCATTCTTCTTGTGTTTACATGACAAATAACATGATATAAGTTGCCTAATGATTAGACATTTAATTTAGATGAATTTCAGGTTTGCCTCAGATTTGCAGGGAGGCTTCACAAAGTCCTCAGGAATGTGGGTTAGTTTTATGGCTTTGGTTACTAACATCTGATACACTTGAGTACATATGTGGTTGCCTTTTCATTTTCGCAGATCCTACTGTGCTCAGTTTACGCAGTTGTCAGCTGATTAGGGTACGTGGTCAAGCCATGACACTTTACTGTTCACGATTCATGCTTTCCAATCATTCATCCTAAATCTTTCAAAGAATTTCTCTGCTCTGAGATTACAGACTTGGCTGGATTTGCCATGTCTGATTTTGTACAATTTAGGTAAAAAAAAGTAATTTGGTTATTGAATTTGTTTCCTCGTATCAAAATCAGAATTGTTCATTTCAAAGAAACTACTAAAAGGTGTGCAATTTTCAATTTCTTTGTGAGTTACTGTGTCAAATAAATATGATTCTATCATTTCTAAAGTCATATAAATAATATAATAATAAAAGAATTTTGTACAAGACTAGATGGTTGCATCACAAAACATAATGTACTGTGTGAACAGCAATATTGATTTAGAACTAATAGGACACTTTGTTTGCACTTATAGAATTGGTAGATGAGATAACTACAGCAATAGAAAATAAATATGTAATAGGGTATTTCTGGATCTCAAAAGAAACATTTGGCACGGTGGACCATGTCTAATGATGACAAAATTACAGAGATATGGAAGTAGAGGGATAGTACTCTCCTGACTTACCCGCTACTTCAAGAAGGGATACCAGTATGTTCAGATACAATATTTTAAATCACAATTACTGAAGGTTACTTGTGCGGTTCCCAAGGCTCAGTGTTGGGACCACTGTTGTTTATTTTGTATATAAATACATATGTGAAGTGTTCTATTTACAGATAATACAAGTTTCCTCTGTTGTTGGGACAACTTGGACCAACCTTTGAAGAGGAATTGTAAAAGCTAAAGAGTGATTTTGATGCAAATAAACTATACTGAATTTAAGTAAAATGAAATTTATAATCTTTGGTAATCATTCAAAAACTCAAATAAGAAACTCATGATAAATGATGTAGAAATCGAAAGAGTGACTGAAATCAAATTTCTTGGAGTGACAATAGATAATAAATTGTGCTGGAAGCTATATATAAATTATATTAATGTAAAATATCAAAATAAATTGCAATACTATATAAAGCCAAAGATTTTCTAAATCGAGCTTCATTATACACTTTACACTGTTCCTTTATAGTCCCATACATACTAACTCACTGTAGAAGATTGGAGAAATACATATAGACAAACACTAAACCAATCTTCATCCGTAAAAAGATAAAGCCATATGAACAACACTACTTATAGAGAACCAGCAAATCCATTCTTTATTAAATTAAAAGCACTAAAATTCAAAGATTTGGTCGACTTCAAAACTGCCCAAATCATGTACAGACAAAACTCAACAATTACCTAACAGTATCCAAGGCTTGTTTCAACTCATAGGAAGTAAAGATGACCTAAGAGGAACTTGTAACATTTTGTTTGTTTCCAACCTGATTGATTTGTTCTTGTTTGAATATTTTGTTTTGATGCTCTTGCCTATACATTTGTAATTCATTGCTTCTTGCTTATAGATTTTAATTTGTTTGTTTTCTAAAATGTTCGAAAATGTTTGAATTAAAGTTTCACAAGTTTATCTTTATTCTATTCTATGAGTGTTAGGAATAGGATGAATTCTATGTAAGTAACAGTCTGGGTTACTTATTGTTTAATGAAGTTAAGTCAGTTATCAAAGGTTCCCCCACTGTGACAGTCACCAAAGAAGCCAACTCTGAAACTATAATTTCTGCCGTACAGTCCTGTGACACCCTGTTTCACAATCCACAGCTGCAGCAATGTGGATTTAGAAAGACAGGCATCCAGAGGCAGTGAAACTGATGAGAGAATCAGAAAAAGCTAAAACTGGTAAACCCCACAGTGGTTCTGGATAATTACTTTCAACGTTCACTTAGTGTAGTATTAGGATGTCAGAGGAAAGAGAAAGATAATCTTATTTTATTTACTTATTTATTATGATTTTTTTTCTTGTAATCCAGGTGTGAAATTTAATCTCAAACTAATTAATTAATGGTATGAATAGTGAGAACTAATGGCAAATTTCGAATAGTATACTATAGTTTGAGTACAGTGGATTTTAGTCATTAAGGTCAACTATTTTAAGTTAGTCTAATATTGATTCCACAATTGATGTGGATAGTCAGACAACAATTTCAGTACAGAAGCTAAAGTATCAAAATTCATAGCATTAACATTCAAATAATTTGTTCTGGTTCAAATTGTTAGAGTTCTCATTTGACTCACACAACAGCCTGTAAATGTTTTAAAAAGAAGTTCACATGCCAAATTCAGTTAATTAAATCCAAATAGGGTGCTGTAGCTTATTGTACCTCTGTAAATAGCAGATAAGGGTGTCCTGGAAGTTGTAAATGCGGATACTTTGGTTTCTCCCACTGATGTACACTTGCTGCTAACCTAGGCAGGGGTGACTACGGAACTTCGCGGCAGTCAGGCTAGCCTTAAGGTCTTTCAATTATATGTATGCAATAAGTTCATACGTGCTGAAATCTCGCAATCACGTTCAGTAATTCGGGCACCATTAGTACTTCAATTCAAAAAGTTGCACTTAACTTGTTCACAATTATTATCATCCGCTCTGGAGTCTCGCAGCAGTGGGTTCATTAATTAACGTTAATCCACACAGGGTTTTGTCTTATATCTTCACCTTAGCCTTTAACTAGTTTTTGTCTCAGTCTGCTTCGCACTTATGCACTTACGCAGCTGCACTTCTTTTAATAATGTTGAATTTTACTTCATTGTATACATTCTACGCATTCTATGTTTTCACTTTATTTTATCTTATGTTTATTTACATTATCACCATGTTTTTATTTTCCTTCTGATATACATTTACATAATTTGTCAAATGTATGTCTTTTTTGATTTGCAGCACTTGGTGCATGTTATTTCTCTTGTTGCAAGCACTTTGAGCTGCATTATTATCATTATTGCGATTATTATTTTTGTATGAAAGGTGCTATACAAATAGCGCTATTATCATTATTATTATAGTGTCCTTTCAATTGCGCATGGCAGCGTAGAACAATAACTGGGCGCCACTAACACCAACTTCATTCTAACAGTTTACACAGAGATCAATTGACAAGTTTAAACAAACAGATATATGTGTCACCAAGCATTACGGCAGCCAAATTATATTCATGTTATCACCACAAACAGCAGCCAACACGTGAAACAACCAGTTCAGCTATAATAGCTAATAAGTTCATGCTAGCAGGCAAAAGACTAATGCTAGCGCTAACAGCTAAAGTCTGTTAAAACAAAGATTGCAAATCACAACTGGGATTATTATTTTCATCACTATCTCACAGTAAATACAAGCAAACCTTGACTGGCCTTCAAATGATTTCCTGGACTTCTGATGAGTTTCTAGCAATGTTAAGCAGCTATCATTAAAGCTAACGTTGTTTGTTTACCTTTGAGCAGCAGGGGACAGTTGGTTTGTTTGGCCTCCCACGGGGCACCATAATGTAGGAGTATTAATACTTTATCAATGAATTACCTCATTATTGGGGGCACCACCTCCTTTTTGGTTAGGATTTTTTAGTGCCAGGAGGGAGCACTAACCCTTGTTCAATTTAATCAATGAATCAGCCTCATAATCCTAAATTCTTGTCCCAAACAGGGACCTCTGTTTACTGCAGCTCAAAGACTCAACCAAACAGTTTTAGGATTAAATGAAGACATTTATTAATAGATAAATGTCTTGAGGATACATGATAAGGCATAAGTTAATATACAGAAAATAATAAATAAAAAGACAGTAAAATAAATAAACGGATAAATAAGGTCATTGAATGATAATAAAATTAATAAAGAAAATTAGCAAGAGTGTCTCGAAGTGCATGACTCGAGGCTTAACGTATTGCATTGGGGAATGCTAAGGGGAAAGCTAATTCAACTTCTCTAAATAAATTCTTTATTTTAGCGTTATTCAACATCAACCCTTGATCACAAAGCCATGTTATGCCTTACTGTTGAAGTGTGTTGTCGTGGTAGAGGCGTCATCTTGGCAGGTCCAGCGTTGTTGGTGCAGCATCTCCAGAGGTGTGGCAGTGAAAGAGCCCAGATCAGCTGTGGGCTGTGGCGCATCTCAGTAGATGCAGAGGCGTTGAATGCCGGTAAAGAATCAAGTCATTTCAGACTGCTCCGAAAGAGTCTTTATGCAGGCTTCACTTCTAGTTCGCAGTATTGCTCTCAGACGGCAGGTAGAGGTTCAGTTTCAAACATTCTTCTTCTTCTTCTTCTTTTTCTTCTTTTTCTTCTTCTTCTTGAGCTTAAGTTGCGGATTCAGGCTTTAGTTGGCTTGTATTAACTTAAGATGAGTGTTGTAACGTTTAGTCTGACTACGCTCAAGTCTTCAGCGGTGTCTACTTCAAAATAATATGCTGTACGTGTTTACTTCAAAATTAAATGACTATACATGGAAATACGAGACTTAATGTTACTAATTCTGTCTAAATAATGTTACAAAAACAAATTAACTTGTTGCAATACAAGATTAAATAGGATATATTTAGTTGAAGAACAAATTAAAGACATGTCTTTAGAATATCTTGAGTTCTTGGAGGACAGCTCAAAGAGGAATCTCTTTGAATTGGTAGAAAACTGCTTTGTTTTTATTGATTGATCTGTTGATTTTATGTACACGGCCACAGTAGCTCTGTATGTCCGCAGTGAAACCAGAGAGCTCACAGAGAAACTTGATCCATCATTATAGATACGGTTATTTTAATAGGTTAACAACATATAGACAGCAGGAGATTTGTGTGATTTGAAGGCTACCTGTAGAGACAATTTACTAACAGAAACTGAGAGAAAAGAGATGAATGGTTAAGAAACGTGATGGATCCTGTAGAGTCTGTGTATATTGTTACGTTTGATAAAATGGAGGTCAGAACTAAAACATGATGACAATAAATCTGAACACGTTTCCCGCTTCACTTTTTATTGGTTTCCACACAAAGTTTTCCAGTTGAAAAGAATCACAGCAGGTTACAGGTTACATGAACATCCAGCAAACATCAGGAATCATTTACATTTTCTACATTTAGCAGGTTTTCTTATTCAGAGAGAAACAGCAGAGAAAACTTCAGCTCTTAAATCACCAACATGAACCCAAATTCACATCCACTTTAAAACTCACATGTCCATCTTAAATAAAAACCCTCCTCTGATTAAATGACAGAATTCAACTAATGAAAACTAAATAAAAACACATTTACAGATAGAATTATTTTGACTTCATCACATCAAATGAACAATTGTAGAAATATTTTGAATTATTTCATATAGAGTTTCACATACAGTATATTTAATTAAATTATCAAATAAATGAGAGTAATTAAAAGAACCATCATCATCATCATCTCTAACTGCTCTGTTCCACTGTCACAGAGACCTTCAATGGGGAAATCTTCAGTTGGAGTTTATTCACAGTGTTAATGTATGGAAACAGTCTGTCAGTGAAAGTGTGTGTGAAGGTGTGTATGTGTGTGTTAGTATCAGGATCAGAGAACGACAGATTTCCTCTGTTCCAGTCCAGATTCACTCTGATCCTCTGAAACTTCTTCGTCACTGGTAGAACAGTGGAGAGAGCTGGTGGTGACCATGCTGAGTATTTATCATTATAGAACTCTATTGTCCATAATCCAGACTGTATGATTCCCTTCCTCTGGACAGACTCTGATAACACACCCAGTCTCCAGTATATATTTTCTCCAACCTCGACATCCCAGCTGTGAGTCCCTGAGTTAAAGCCCTCAGAGCCCAGGACAGAGACATAATAATCAAACCTCTCTGGATTATCAGGAAGCTGCTGCTGTTTCTCTCCATATCTCGCACTGGTCAGATCTTCAGACAGAATGAGTCTTGGATAAACAGTGTTTAGATCCAGAATGACAGGAGTGTAGGAGACCATGTCCTTCATGTTATTCCAGATGTTGAAGGTCAGGTTGCCCAGGTGTTTGGCCTGGTCTATCAGAGCTCCTGAGAGCAGCTGTGGATCATCCAGCAGGAGGCAGCGCTGGACTCTTTCCACTGCAGCCTTGTAGTTGTGCAGGAATGAGACGTCTTCAGCTCTCAGCTCCTCCTCTGTGGCTCTGACTGTGTGTGAAAGAGCTGCTATCTCTCTGCTCAGAGCCTCCATCTTCTCCTTCATCATCTGACTCTTCTGCTCCTCTTCCTCCCTCAGAGCAGCCATCCTGGCCTCCTCTTCCTCTTCTAGAAACTGGTGAAGCTTCTTAAACTGCTCCTTAATCTGCCTCTCTGTGTGTCGAGCCTGGACCTTAATGTGTTTTGCTGTTTGATCAAACTTCACTTTAACTTGTTCACAAACCTTTAACTTGTCTTTTAAGGGCTCCAAAGTTTCCTCAAGCATCTTCTTGTGTTGTCGTGCAGCTTCATCGATGGGTCTGAATCTGTGGTTGGTGTGTTGTTCTGAATCTCTGCAGACGACACACACTGGCTGCTGATGGTCCAGACAGAAGAGTTTGAGTTTCTCAGAGTGCAGACTGCAGAGAGCCTCTGAAGCTCTCTGATCTCTGTCCTGTAAGAAGGACTCACACAGGTTCTTTAACACCAGACTAACAGGTGGTTCTTCCCTGGAAGATATTCTCTTACAAACTGGACACTCATGTGTTGGTTTCTCTCCCCACCAGCTCTTCAGACAGTCTTTACAGAAGCTGTGGCTACATGACAGAACAACAGGATCTCTAAAGATGTCATGACAGATCGGACAGCAGAGATCCTCCTCTGATCTGAAAGACATTTTGTCTCCAAGTGAAGCTGAAAACACAGAAGACAGAAAGTACAGTCAGTCATGGCTCCCCTCCCTACTCTACTAACTTCACTGACATTTACTTTCACTTTGACTCCAGTTTCTAGTCAAACTCACATCTGTCTGTTTTTCAGTCTGTGTGTCTCTTTAGAGAACATCCTGCTTCGTCTCAGGTGAGTCAGCTGAGGGGTGAAGCTTTGTCAGACCTCCTCTAATAAATGCTGTTGCTTCACATTTAACACAGAAAGTATTTCATTGAAAAGAAAAACACAGCAGACAAGACATTAAAACAGGAAGTCAGTTGTGTTTCCTGCTGTAGAAAGTGTCTCAGTTACTTTCACTTTGACTCGTGTTTTTTCAGTCAGCAGCAGGTTGAAGTTTAACTATTTCACTACTTCAGGTCTTCAGTGCTTCCTGCTGTAATTGTCGTCTCTCAGTTTAAATCACAGCTTTGTAATGAAGGTAAATCTTACCGTCTGTCTGCCTCCTTTCAGTGAAGCTGAACAGTAAGAACCTGTTTCCTGCTTTGTGTCAGATGATGCCCTGTTAGAGGTGGAGCTTATTTAAGGAACAGATGATAAATATGATGAATATGATCCGTCGCACTGCTTTGAGATCACATCATAATGTCACCATAACTTTCATGGGAAGAGCACAAAGAGAAGATGATGATGTGATGAAGCTCTGTCAGCTGTCTGCATCTCAAATGGAAAAATACACAAGAAACCAAACTCATCTCCACTGTTATTCTACTGGTTTTTACTTTGGTTTGTTTTTCATGGAGTTAAAGAGACATGACAACACTAGTACCAACATAACTGTAGCACCACTAACAAAAACAGTGAAAGTGAAATACAAATAAACAAGAAAGCCAACATCAATAAATAAAGTCAATAAAAATCACTAATATGTTTTGGATATTTTAATTAAATTTCTCTGAAAATTATCTAATGGGTTTCAGATCATTTTAAAAAAGTAAACTGAGAGAAACTTTGCAGCTGATTTTTTCTCAAACTTTACATTCTTATAGTTGTATATTCTTATTCAGTGTATCATGTATCTATCAGATGTCTGATGATATCTGGTGATATTAATAACAACAAATTCTGCCTCATGTAAGTGTTTTATTTCTTATACAATGATTTTTAGTGCCTAAGCACGAAACTACTCCCCTGAGACTGAAAACATGATGCTGTTATTAGTCTTTGGAGCCGTTTCTAAACAAACTAACATGACCAAACGCTTCATGATGAAGGAACATGTCACCCAGTGCAGCAGTGTGACTCACTAACGTGTTTTTAATAGTTTCTGGACAACAACGGAAGAATAAGATATATTAGGCTTTGATACACACACAATACTTGTTAGTAGATCAATTCATTGTTGGTTTGGATCCAAAAATGAGATTTGTTGACAAGAAGAAAAATATAGAAATTGCCAGAAATATCCTTTAAGTCCTGTGATACCAACAATGGTATATCTGAGGTGTCATTCACTCTGCAAAGCCATGTGACACACAGGTGCTATAGTACCTGATTCTACCACACTGTGTCATGTGATAGTTCCTGATATTTGCTAACAATCTTCTAATTTTCTATATCTTTTAATGCCATGAACAAACCAGGAGTTTGGGGTTCTCCCAGAATTTTAAGTTTGGCATGGCAGGTTAAAAAAATAAACTACACTGTAAAAAACTTACTGTAATTCATTTCACAGTAAGTTACCTGTCAATTGCTGACAGTTAATTACTGTAAATATAAACACAGTACACTTACTGTAAAATAAATTACAGTAAGTGTACTGTGTTTTTATTTACAGTAGCAACTATAAAATGAAACAGTAATTTAATGGTACTGTATCTACTGTTACAGTAGCTGTACGTAACTGTAAAATAAAGTACAGTAATCTTATGCTACTGTGTAATGGATTACAGTGCCAGACATTTTGCAGTAAATTAGATTACAGTTATTCATATAATGCTGTAAACTTTCAAACCACATTTAAATTTCAATAAATGAGTACAGAACTAACTCTTTAAATGACAATTATTCATTGTTAACTGTTGAACAGAAACTACTACATTTTACTTATTACTTATTTTCACTGTGCACAGGGATTGTGCACCATGTTTACAGAAATCTAATGGCCTTCTTCCATATGGTGCACAGGGATTGTGCACCATGTTTACAGAAATCTAATGGCCTTCTTCCATATGGCAGAAATACCCACATAGAATAGTGAACCGCTGCAATTAAATCTGTGATGCACAATGCAAATGGTTTTCCCTCAGACAGGACAGCAGAACAAAATAAGTTGTTTACCATTAATGACGTAAAAGAGCCTGTTGCCTGCAGTTCTACGTCTACCAGCTCACTGCAGCTGATTCCTCTTTTACCAATTCTCCTTTGCAATATATAAAACTGATCTGCTGACCAAATGGCACAAACCCATTTTGCATAGACCAATGTTTACTGACCAATACTGCAGTCTGTTTTACATTTCCTGTGCATGCTTCATAATAAAAGCCACACAGTGGTTCACCAGTGAGAAGCTTTTAATATGAAGTAGCAACAGCAGGAAATATTCTGACTGCATGGGCTTATTTAACACAGCTTAATTAAACACAGTAAATGAGAATATAGTAAATAAAAATGAAGTAAATAAATGTTTTCTTTTCAATATTTGCCATAAAAGAAGCAGGGACCATATGCAACGTTCTGTCCTCTAAATATCATTCTGTAACAAAGTTTTCAAATGTGTATATTACAAACATTAGCAAATATTACAATGACAACGTTAAAAATACAATATGTAAAAAGCTTGTTTAAATCTGTAACCACAGTTAAACAAATCATCATGAAAAAAATAATACAGATGCCATTTAATAAGCCCACCACAAGTTAAAAAAAAACAAAAAACAAAATCAAATCACTGAACTTGATATATATATATATGTATGTATGTATGTATGTATGTGTGTGTGTATATATATATATATATATATATATATATATATATATATATATATATATATATATATATATACATATACATATACATATACATATACATATATATATATATATATATATATTTGATATAGACACTGACAATAGACACTGTTATTTCCTTGAAACAAAACACTCTCAGGTAATCTAAACATGGATATTCAACTGTGGGAGATGTCACCAGGTATTCAGGTGTCCATAGAGTCTTTAAAATTATGTTTGTGGATGCGTACTTGTCTGTAAAGAGTCCAACAGCCCACCTCAGTCCACTTTACATCACAAGTCCACTAGGCCAATAGGCTTTGGATGCAGGTCAGGAACCGCTGGGTGATTTCACTTTGATCCTCCACTGCTGCTTCGTGTTCTTCAGCAAATTGGATGACAGCTACTGTAGATGACAAAAAACAAAAATGTTTTACCATTACTGTCAGTGTAATAGCCAACCTATGATCAAAATACATGTTTTTAAGACTCTCAAAGTAAGCTTTTGTAGAATAGGCTACACCTAACAAGATTTTAATTACCTATTGTAACAAACATTTAAATACATCTTAACAGCAAGATTAACAATCACAGGGAAAATGCACGGGCACGGGCTTTTGAACGGGCTCCAGCAATGTCATTGTTTCCTCCTGATATTCAACTGTGAACCTTTAGCAAGATGTGAAGATGGTAGCCAAGGTGGTGGTGAAGTCAGGTCTTCATCAGCAGCATCCATTTAGTCATACACGGGATCTCAGGTTCAGGTTCTCCTGATGAATAATAATCAAGCACTGAATTAACAACAGTTCTATTACCATAAAGTTTTTACTGTTTTTTACTGTTTTCTCTGTGAAAACTAAGAAGCTTATACAACAGAGACAATATCATTTAGTACATGAGAACAGATCTAAGCAGATGACTGCTGAGATGCTTGTGGTTAAGCCAAAATAAATATAAAATATAAATATAAAATATCTAAAAACAGGCACATAGTATAACAAGCACAGCTGCCACAAGCGCTTACTAATTTGGCTTTGTCTGTGGATTTTAAATCTTACCTTGCACAGTGAGACCTGGGATGATGGAGAGACTGGTCTCTGGCATCAGCAGGAGTGGTCATCAGCTGTGAGGAGTAGAAATAAGATGAAGAAAGGCATCAGGATTAAGAGCCGTGCATCACTTTGGAAAACATTATTTTTACTCAGGGTGTTTGCTTTTTAATTAATAGTCCTTTACATATACATACATATGCACACACACACACACACAAACATACATAAATACATATACATCTTGGAACACAGTAAATTCACACACAGCAGACCATTTTGCCTTCTCTATCAGACCTAATGTTAAAATAATTAACTATTAAGTTACAGGGATGAAAAACAGAGGGTGATGTTTTCACAGTTGAACTAGTCTAACAGTGTTGAGTTAGCCAGGGAGTGACACAGGCTTAACACACATTACAGTGCTCTCACATGTGCTATGAAGGCAAAATACATAAAGCTAACATCTTTAACATTAAGGCATGATGACAAGTTATATTTGTGACATGAAGCGGCATTTATGAATGTTCCAAGTTTGTTGCGTCCTTTATTTCAGAGTACTCTGCAATTAAATGTTAGTTGGTGAAGTTAACAAGCTGTAGGAGGTCAGAAAGTCCACATTATCCATCTATGATACCGTATGACAATCTTACGCTGAACAAAAACGGACAAGAACATGAGTACTCTTAAAAAAAAAATCCTTTAAAGTAAAAAAAGATAATGTAGTAATCCAAAGAGCTGTTAAATCCCAAACCGGCTGCAGTGAAGTAAATTCCTTCAGCGCCCAGATTGACTCAGTGACACTATTCACATGATGTTTTTCTTTGGCTCAACCAATCATCTCATGACTTCACTGACAGCCTGTCATGACCTGATAAACATTGAGACAAATTTAAAAACTGAAAGTAAGAGCCTGCAGAAGCATCAACAAACAAGGTCTCATCTTGAAGTATTTCAATTCATATGAAAAGAATAATTATTTCAAACTTATGTTTAAATTATTTAATCTGCACCATGAATTTGAGGATTTTATTTGAAGGTATTACAAAATAACCTTCAAATTAGTGATTTTCTTTACAAAAGGGAAAGCTGCGACCTTAAATAAGTAATTATTAGTAACATAATGGTGTCTGCAGTAATATGAATATTACTGTGATTTTCCACAGTAACATAATGGTTACTGTGAATTTCTACAGCAACATAATGGTTATTGTGACTTTCTACAGTATCATAATTCTTACTGTGATTTTCTACAGTAACATGATGGTTACTGTGATTTTCTACAGTAAC
The DNA here is from genome assembly GCF_963924715.1 of Thunnus thynnus. Classification (NCBI taxonomy): domain Eukaryota; kingdom Metazoa; phylum Chordata; class Actinopteri; order Scombriformes; family Scombridae; genus Thunnus; species Thunnus thynnus. The sequence goes on from NC_089520.1 coordinate 2,839,637, forward strand.
ATAATAGTTACTGTGAATTTCTACAGCAACATAATGGTTATTGTGATTTTCTACAATATCATAATTCTTACTGTGATTTTCTACAATAACATGATGGTTACTGAGATTTTCAACAGTACTATGATAGTTACTGTGATTTTCTACAGTATCATAATTCTTACTGTGATTTTCTACAGTAATATGATGGTTACTGTGATTTTCTACAGTGACATAATGGTTACTGTGATTTTTTACAGTAAGGCATGGTTACTGTGATTTTTTACTGTACTATGATAGTTACTGTGATTTTCTACAGTAACATAATGGTTACTGTGATTTTCTACTGTAGTATAATAGTAACAGTGATTTTCTACAGTATCATAATGCTTACAGTAATTTTCTACAGTATCATAATGCTTACTGTGATTTTCTACAGTAACATGATGGTTACTGTGATTTTCTACAGTGTCATAATGGTTACTGTGATTTTCTACAGTAATATGATGGTTGCTGTGATTTTCTACAGTATCATAATGCTTTCTGTGATTTTCTACAGTAACATGATGGTTACTGTGATTTTCTACAGTAGTATAATGGTGACTGTGATTTTCTACAGTAGTATAATGGTGACTGTGATTTTTTACAGCAACGTGTGGTTACTGTGATTTTCTACAGTACTATGAAAGTTACTGTGATTTTCTACAGTATCATAATGCTTACTGTGATTTTCTACAGTAACATGATGGTTACTGTGATTTTCTACAGTATCATAATGCTTTCTGTGATTTTCTACAGTAACACAATGGTTACTGTGATTTTTTACAGTAAGGTATGGTTACTGTGATTTTTTACTGTACTATGATAGTTACTGTGATTTTCTACAGTAACACAATGGTTACTGTGATTTTTTTACAGTAAGGTATGGTTACTGTGATTTTCTACTGTAGTATAATAGTAACAGTGATTTTCTACAGTATCATAATGCTTACAGTAATTTTCTACAGTAACATAATGCTTTCTGTGATTTTCTACAGTAACATAATGGTTATTGTGATTTTCTACAGTAGTATAATGGTGACTGTGATTTTTTACAGTAACATAGTTACTGTGATTTTCTACAGTAACATGATGGTTACTGAGATTTTCAACAGTACTATGATAGTTACTGTGATTTTCTACAGTATCATAATTCTTACTGTGATTTCCTACAGTAACATGATGCTTACTGTGATTTTCTACAGTAGTATAATGGTGACTGTGATTTTTTACAGTAACATAGTTACTGTGATTTTATACAGTACTATGATAGTTACTGTGATTTTGTACAGTGCTATAATAGTTACTGTGATTTTCTACAGTATCATAATTCTTACTGTGATTTCCTACAGTAACATGATGGTTACTGTGATTTTATACAGTACTATGATAGTTACTTTTGGTTACTGTGATTTTTTACTGTAGTATAATAGTGACTGTGATTTTCTACAGTATCATAATGCTTACTGTGATTTTCTATAGTAACGTAATAGTTACTGTTTTTTTACAGTAACATATGGTTACTGTGATTTTCTACAGTGTCATAATGCTTACTGTGATTTTCTACAGTAACATGATATTACTGTGATTTTCTACAGTAACATAATGCTTACGGTGATTTTCTACAGTAACATAATGCTTACTGTGATTTTCTACAGTAGTATAATGCTTACCGTGATCTTCTATAGTAACACAATGGTTACTGTGATTTTCTACAGTAACATGATATTACTGTAATTTTTCAATAGTAATGTAATGGTTACTGTGATTTTCTACAGTATCATAATGCTTACAGTGATTTTCTACAGTATCATAATGGTTACTGTGATTTTCTACAGTAACATAATGCTTACTGTGATTTTCTACAGTAGTATAATGCTTACAGTGATTTTCTATAGTATCATAATGCTTACTGTGATTTTCTACAGTAACATGATGGTTACTGTGATTTTCTACAGTATCATAATGCTTTCTGTGATTTTCTACAGTAACACAATGGTTACTGTGATTTTCTACAGTAAGGTATGGTTACTGTGATTTTTTACTGTACTATGATAGTTACTGTGATTTTCTACAGTAAAACAATGGTTACTGTGATTTTCTACAGTAAGGTATGGTTACTGTGATTTTTTACTGTACTATGATAGTTACTGTGATTTTCTACAGTAACACAATGGTTACTGTGATTTTTTTAAAGTAAGGTATGGCTACTGTGATTTTCTACTGTAGTATAATAGTAACAGTGATTTTCTACAGTATCATAATGCTTACAGTAATTTTCTACAGTAACATAATGCTTTCTGTGATTTTCTACAGTAACATAATGGTTACTGTGATTTTCTACAGTAGTATAATGGTGACTGTGATTTTTTACAGTGACATAGTTACTGTGATTTTCTACAGTAACATGATGGTTACTGAGATTTTCAACAGTACTATGATAGTTACTGAGATTTTCTACAGTATCATAATTCTTACTGTGATTTCCTACAGTAACATGATGGTTACTGTCATTTTCAACAGTACTATGATAGTTACTGTGATTTTCTACAGTATCATAATTCTTACTGTGATTTCCTACAGTAACATGATGGTTACTGTCATTTTCTACAGTAACATGATGCTTACTGTGATTTTCTACAGTAGTATAATGGTGACTGTGATGTTTTACAGTAACATAGTTACTGTGATTTTATACAGTACTATGATAGTTACTGTGATTTTGTACAGTGCTATAATAGTTACTGTGATTTTCTACAGTATCATAATTCTTACTGTGATTTCCTACAGTAACATGATGGTTACTGTGATTTTATACAGTACTATGATAGTTACTTTTGGTTACTGTGATTTTTTACTGTAGTATAATAGTGACTGTGATTTTCTACAGTATCATAATGCTTACTGTGATTTTCTATAGTAATGTAATAGTTACTGTTTTTTTACAGTAACATATGGTTACTGTGATTTTCTACAGTGTCATAATGCTTACTGTGATTTTCTACAGTAACATGATATTACTGTGATTTTCTACAGTAACATAATGCTTACAGTGATTTTCTACAGTAACATAATGCTTACTGTGATTTTCTACAGTAGTATAATGCTTACCGTGATCTTCTATAGTAACACAATGGTTACTGTGATTTTCTACAGTAACATGATATTACTGTGATTTTTCAATAGTAATGTAATGGTTACTGTGATTTTCTACAGTATCATAATGCTTACAGTGATTTTCTACAGTATCATAATGGTTACTGTGATTTTCTACAGTAACATAATGCTTACTGTGATTTTCTACAGTAGTATAATGCTTACAGTGATTTTCTATAGTAACATAATGGTTACTGTGATTTTCTTCAGTAACATGATATTACTGGGAGTGTTGTTCACTGCTGTATGAAGGTCATAGATGGGAAATAGTGTGTGTGTGTGTGTGTGTTTGTGTGTGTGTGTGTGTGTGTGTGTGTGTGTGTCTGCCTGTGAGGACAACTGCAGACACGACTCATGGCTGAAAAAAGTCCCGTACATCTTCTGCACTTTCTAGGTGAAGAAAGTCTGACTTCTGAAACCAAACCTGTGTCCTCGGTTGGGACGCCTCCATAGCTAACCAGGCACTGAGCTAATTAATGTTAACAAATAGATTCAGACAGGAACTAAACACAAAATACTGGACAAGAATAGTTTTTTATAGTCAACTGTATTAGGAGTTTACAGGTAGAAAACTGCTTTGTTTTTATTGATTGATCCATTGATTTTATGTACACGGCAACAGTAGCTCCGTATGTCTGCAGTGAAACCAGAGAGGTCAGGGAGAAACTTGATCCATGATTACAGATATGGTTATTTTAATAAGTTAACCACATATAGATATAGATAGAGATTTGTGTGATTTGAAGGCTACCTGTGGAGACAATTTACTAACAGAAACTGAGAGAAAAGAGACAAATGTATTGTTACGTTTGATAAAATGGAGGTCAGAACTAAAACACGATGACAATATATCTTAGCAAATTTCCCACTTCTTATTGGTTTCCACAAAAAGTTTTCCAATTGAAAAGAATCACAGCAGGTTACAGGTTGCATGAACATCCAGCAAACATCAGGAATCATTTACATTTTCTACATTTAGCAGGTTTTCTTTTTCAGAGAGAAACAGCAGAGAAAATTTCAGCTCTTAAATCACCAAAATGAACCCAAACTCACATGTCCACCTTAAAACTCACATGTCCACCTTAAATAAAACTCCACCTCTGATTAAATGACAAAATTCAACTGATGAAAACTAAATAAAAACACTTTTTTACAGACAGAATTATTTTGACTTCATCACATCAGATGAAAAATTGTAGAAATATTTTGAATTATTTCATGTACAGTTTTACATACAGTATATTTAATTGAACAATAAATTGCATTACATTTAATATGTGTAAATTTTATAATTTGAACTAGAATTTAAAATAAAGTTCAACATGCAGTAATTTATTCTTGGATGCTTGTCTTCATGGCTCCACACAAAGTCAACATCAGAAAACATTAAAAACCATTTAAAATGACACAGTATCAATAAAAAACTAAAGGCTGAAGAGACCAAATATAAAGATCAGAAAATAAGTTGAATCATTTTATGTTTGACAAAAATAGCAACAAGTGAAATAACATGAACATATTTTGGAATAATGAGACAGCAGGAGGACAGAAGCTTCAGAGGTTAAATTCAGCGACTTTTCCCTTTAAGAAATAAATGACAATAATTATAAGAACCATACACTTTGTCTGTTACTGCTCTGTTCTACTGTCACAGAGAGCTTCAGTGGGGAAATCTTCAGTGGGAGTTTATCCCCAGTGCTAATGAATGGAAACAGTCTGTCAGTGAAAGTGTGTTTGAAGGTGTGTATGTGTGTGTTAGTATCAGGATCAGAGAACAACAGATTTCTTCTGTTCCAGTCCAGATTCACTCTGATCCTCTGGAGCTTCTTCTTTACTGGGAGATCAGTGCGGAGACCTGGTGGTGACCATGCTGAGTATTCACCTTCATCGAACCGTATTGTCCATAATCCAGACAGTATGATTCCCTTCCTCTGGACAGACTCTGATAACACACCCAGTGACCAGTTTGAACTGTTTCCAACCTCGACATCCCAGCTGTGAGTCCCTGAGTTAAAGCCCTCAGAGCCCAGAACACAGCAGAAGTGATCAAACCTCTCTGGATTATCAGGAAGCTGCTGTTGTTTCTCTCCTAGTCTCACACTGGTCAGATCTTCAGACAGGATGAGTTCTGGATAAACAGTGTTTGGATCCAGAATGACAGGAGTGTATGAGACCATCTCCTTCATCTTGTTCCAGATGTTGAAGGACAGGTTGCCCAGGTGTTTGGCCTGGTCTATCAGAGCTCCTGAGAGCAGCTGTGGATCATCCAGCAGGGGGCAGCGCTGGACTCTTTCCACTGCAGCCTTGTAGTTGTGCAGGAATGAGACGTCTTCAGCTCTCAGCTCCTCCTCTGTGGCTCTGACTGTGTGTGAAAGAGCTGCTATCTCTCTGCTCAGAGCCTCCATCTTCTCCTTCATCATCTGACTCTTCTGCTCCTCTTCCTCCCTCAGGGCAGCCATCCTGACCTCCTCTTCCTCTTTTAGAAACTGGTGAAGCTTCTTAAACTGCTCCTTAATCTGCCTCTCTGTGTGTCGGGCCTGGACCTTAATGTGTTCTGCTGTTTGATCAAACTTCACTTTAACTTGTTCACAAACCTTTAACTTCTTCTTTAAGGGCTTCAGAGTTTCTTCAAGTTTCTTCTTGTGTTGTCGTGCAGCTTCATCGATGGGTCTGAATCTGTGGTTGGTGTGTTGTTCTGAATCTCTGCAGACGAGACACACTGGCTGCTGATGGTCCAGACAGAAGAGTTTGAGTTTCTCAGAGTGCAGACTGCAGAGAGCCTCTGAAGCTCTCTGATCTCCATCCTGTAAGAAGGACTCACACAGGTTCTTTAACACCAGGTTACGAGGTGGTTCTGACTTTGAAGATCTTCTCTTACAAATTGGACACTCATGTGTTGGTTTCTCTCTCCACCAGCTCTTCAGACAGTCTTTACAGAAGCTGTGGCTACATGACAGAACAACAGGATCTCTAAAGATGTCATGACAGACCGAACAGCAGAGATCCTCCTCTGATCTGGAAGCCATTTTGTCTCCGAGTGAAGCTGAAAACACAGCAGACAGTTAGTACAGTCAGTCATGGCTCCCCTCCCTCCTCTACTAACTTCACTGACATTTACTTTCACTTTGACTCCAGTTTTTAGTCAAACTCACATTCAGTGTGTGGAGAGTCAGCAGGTTGAAGCAGCAGAGTTCTAGTTTTCCACTTTTCTCTCCTGTAGCTGTACTCACTCAGAGGAAGTTGTTAGTTTGGTCTGAAGGTGAATCTGATCGTCTGTTTTTCAGTCTGTGTGTCTCTTTAGAGACGAAGAATAAACTGTTTCCTGCTTTGTCTCAGGTGACTCAGCTGAGAGGTGAAGCTTTGTCAGACCTCTTTTAATAAATGCTGTTGCTTCACATGTAACACAGAGTGTGTTTCATGTAAAAGAAAAACACAGCAGGCAAGACATTGAAACAGGAAGTCAGTTGTGTTTCCTGCACTTTGTCTCATGTTTTTCCAGTCAGGAGCAGGTTGAAGTTGAACTTTTTCACTACTTCAGGTCTTCAGTGCTTCCTGCTGTAATTGTCGTCTCTCAGTTTAAATCACAGCTTTGTAATGAAGGTAAATCTTACCGTCTGTCTGCCTCCTTCCAGCGACGCTGACCAGTTAGAACCTGTTTTCTCCTTTGTGTCAGATGATATCCTGTAAGCTTGATATCCTGTGGAGCTTATTAAAGGAACAGATGATAAATATGATGAATATGATCCATCGCACTGCTTTGAGATCACATCAGCTGTATTTTCTCAAACTTTTACATTATTATGGTTTTATATTCTTATTCAGTGTATCACGTATCTGTCAGAAGTCTGATGATATCTGGTGATATTAATAACAACAAATTCTGCCTCATGTAAGTGTTTTATTTCTTATACAATGATTTTTAGTGCCCGAACACGAAACTACTCCCCTGAGACTGAAAACATGATGCTGTTATTAGTCTTTGGAGCCGTTTCTAAACAAACTAACATGACCAAACTTCATAATGACGGAACATGTCACCCAGTGCAGCGGTGTGACTCACTGATGTGTTTTTAATAGTTTCTGGACAACAACAGAGGAATAAGATATATCAGGCTTTGATACACACACAATACTTGTTGGTAGATCAGTTCATTGTTGGTCTGGATCCAAACATAAAGAAAAATATAGAAAATCGTCAGAAATATCCTTTAAGTCCCGTGATACCAACAATGGTATATCTGAGGTGTAATTCACTCTGCAAGGCCATGTGACACACAGGTGTTATAGTACCTGATCCTACCACACTGTGCTACGTGATAGTTCCTGATATTTGCTAACAATCTTCTAATTTTCTGTATCTTTTAATGCCATGAACAAACCAGGAGTTTGGGGTTCTCTTAGAATTTTAAGTTTGGCAGGTTAAATAAATAAACTACTGAGATTTAATCTAGTTGGCACATGTGAAGACTGAAACAGAGGCAGACTGCTGGGGCTTTAGCTTCCTGGGAGTGTTATTCACTGCTGGATGAAGGTCATAGATGGGAAATAGTGTGTGTTAGAGTGTGTGTGTGTGTCTGCCTGTGAGGACAACTGCAGACATGACTGAAGGCTGAAAAAAGTCCTGTACATCTTCTGCACTTTCTAGGTGAAGAAAGTCTGACTTCTGAAACCAAACCTGTGTCCTCGGTTGGGACGCCTCCATAGCTAACCAGGCACTGAGCTAATTAATGTTAACAAATAGATTCAGACAGGAACTAAACACAAAATACTGGACATGAATAGTTTTTTACAGTCAGCTGTATGAGGAGTTTACAGGTAGAAAACTGCTTTGTTTTTATTGATTGATCCATTGATTTTATGTACACGGCAACAGTAGCTCTGTATGTCTGCAGTGAAACCAGAGAGGTCAGGGAGAAACTTGATCCATGATTACAGATATGGTTATTTTAATAAGTTAACAACATATAGACAGCAGGAGATTTGTGTGATTTGAAGGCTACCTGTGGAGACAATTTACTAACAGAAACTGAGAGAAAAGAGACAAATAGTTAAAAAACATGATGGATCCTGTAGAGTCTGTGTGTATTGTTACGTTTGATAAAATGGAGGTCAGAACTAAAACATGATGACAATAAATCTGAACACATTTCCCGCTTTTTATTGGTTTCCACACAAAGTTTTTCACTTGAAAAGTAAGTAAGTAAGTAAGTAAGTAAGTAAAACTTTTTTTACATATCACCTTTTTTAACACAGGTTACAAACTGCTTTTACAGTGACATTGGGACACAAAGAAAAAAGGACACAAAAACCATGAAAGACACATTCAAGAACATACAGACATCTCACACATACGAACACAGCAGACGTACAGTCATCACCCAGAGCACACACTTGAATTTATGAAATGTTATGAGAAAGCCATTCTAAAAAAGTAGGTTTTTAGGTGTTTTCTGAAACAGTCAACAGATTCAGCTGAAAGTCCAAAGTCTGGGTGACAGGGCACAAAAGCACAGTCGCCTTTGGTTTTTAGTTTGGCACGTGACTGCATGGTAATATACGGGCTTAGTAGCTCAGATATATATGCAGGAGCTAAACCGTGTAAGGCCTTATAAGTGATTAAGAGAATCTTGAAATCAATCCTGAACTTCACTGGCAGCCAATGCAGTGAGGCTAAAACAGGAGTGATGTGGGATCTGTGGCCGGTCCTGGTTAATAGCCTCGCTGCTGCATTTTGTACAAGCTGAAGATGTGACAGGTCAGCTAAGGCAAAGGCTAAGGCAAGTGAAAAGGGAGTTAGAGTAATCGAGAAGGGAAAAAATGAAGGCATGAATGACATGCTCTAGGTCAGAGGCTGACAGTAATGGTCTAATTTTTTACAATGTTCCTAAGTTGAAAAAAGTAGGATTGAACCATTTTATTGACATGGTGTTCAAATTTTAGTTTCGGGTCAAATATAACATCAAGATTCCTGGCGTTAGTTTTGACATAGGGGGCAAGTGGGCCAATATGCTGAATGATGCCTTTAGCAGTATTTTCAGGGCCAAAAATGAGAAGCTCAGTTTTGTCAGAATTTAACTGAAGAAAGTTGACAGACATCCAGTCCTTTATCGCAGCTAAACAGCTGTGGAGAGTGTTTAGGTTGCTAAAATCATCTGGTTTTACAGAAAAATATAGCTGAGTGTCATCTGCATAGCAATGATAGGATATACAACCAAAGCGACTGATTATCTGGCCCAAGGGCAGAATATACAAAGAGAAAAGAATTGGACCGAGTATTGACCCCTGGGGCACCCCATACAGCAGCGGAGTGGATGAGGATACATAGTTACCCATGGAGACAGAAAAACTTCTATTTGACAAATATGACATAAACCATTCTAGAGCTTTCCCTGAGATACCAACACATGTATTTAGTCGATTAATGAGGATGGAGTGATCAATGGTGTCAAAGGCAGAGCTCAAGTCAGGTAAGACCAAGATGGAGAGTTCCCCCTTATCAGCCTGCATGAGGATGTCATTCATGACTCGTAACAGAGCAGTTTCAGTACTATGGTTTTGACGAAAACCAGATTGAAATTTATCAAAGATAATTTTTCTTTCCACAACTTGGAGAAGCTGCTCAGCAACAATTTTTTCCAGTATTTTCAAAGGAATCATAGCAGGTTACAGGTTACATGAACATCCAGCAAACATCAGGAATCATTTACATTTTCTACATTTAGCAGGTTTTCTCATTCAGAGAGAAACAGCAGAGAAAATTTCAGCTCTTAAATCACCAACATGAACCCAAACTCACATGTCCACCTTAAACCTCACATCCACCTTAAATAAAACTCCTCCTCTGATTAAATGACAGAATTCAACTGATGTAAACTGAATTAATACGCTTTTACAGACAGAATTATTTTGATTTCATCACATCAAATGAAAAGTTGTGCAGATATTTTGAATTATGTCATATTGAGTTTTGCATACAGTATATTGAATTAAACAATGAATTACATTTAATGTTTGTAAACTTTATAATCTGAACTGAAATTTAAAATAAAGTTCAACATGCAGTAATTGAAAACAGTATCAATAAAAAACTAAAGGCTGAAGAGACCAAATATAAAGATCAGAAAATAAGTTGAATCATTTTATGTTTGACAAAAACAGCAACAAGTGAAACAACATGAACATATTTTGGAATAATGAGACAGCAGGAGGACAGAAGCTTCAGGGGTTAAATTCAGCGACTTTTCCCTTTAAGAAATAAATGACAATAATTATAAGAACCATACTTTTTGTCTGTAACTGCTCTGTTCCACTGTCACAGAGACCTTCAGTGGAGAAATCTTCAGTGGGAGTTTATCCCCAGTGCTAATGAATGGAAACAGTCTGTCAGTGAAAGTGTGTTTGAAGGTGTGCATGTGTGTGTTAGTATCAGGATCAGAGAACAACAGATTTCTTCTGGTCCAGTCCAGATTCACTCTGATCCTCTGGAGCTTCTTCTTTACTGGGAGATCAGTGCGGAGACCTGGTGGTGACCATGCTGAGTATTCACCTTCATCGAACCGTATTGTCCATAATCCAGACAGTATGATTCCCTTCCTCTGGACAGACTCTGATAACACACCCAGTGACCAGTTTGAACTGTTTCCAACCTCGACATCCCAGCTGTGAGTCCCTGAGTTAAAGCCCTCAGAGCCCAGAACACAGCAGAAGTGATCAAACCTCTCTGGATTAGCAGGAAGCTGCTGTTGTTTCTCTCCTAGTCTCACACTGGTCAGATCTTCAGACAGGATGAGTTCTGGATAAACAGTGTTTGGATCCAGAATGACAGGAGTGTATGAGACCATCTCCTTCATCTTGTTCCAGATGTTGAAGGTCAGGTTGCCCAGGTGTTTGGCCTGGTCTATCAGAGCTCCTGAGAGCAGCTGTGGATCATCCAGCAGGGGGCAGCGCTGGACTCTTTCCACTGCAGCCTTGTAGTTGTGCAGGAATGAGACGTCTTCAGCTCTCAGCTCCTCCTCTGTGGCTCTGACTGTGTGTGAAAGAGCTGCTATATCTCTGCTCAGAGCCTCCATCTTCTCCTTCATCATCTGACTCTTCTGCTCCTCTTCCTCCCTCAGAGCAGCCATCCTGGCCTCCTCTTCCTCTTCTAGAAACTGGTGAAGCTTCTTAAACTGCTCCTTAATCTGCCTCTCTGTGTGTCCGGCCTGGACCTTAATGTGTTCGGCTGGTTGATCAAACTTCACTTTAACTTGTTCAAGAACCTTTAACTTCTTCTTTAAGAGCTTCAGAGTTTCCTCAAGTTCCTTCTTGTGTTGTCGTGCAGCTTCATTGATGGGTCTGAATCTGTGGTTGGTGTGTTGTTCTGAATCTCTGCAGACGACACACACTGGCTGCTGATGGTCCAGACAGAAGAGTTTGAGTTTCTCAGAGTGCAGACTGCAGAGAGCCTCTGACGCTCCCTGATCTCTGTCCTGTAAGAAGGACTCACACAGGTTCTTTAACACCAGGTTACGAGGTGGTTCTGACTTTGAAGATCTTCTCTTACAAACTGGACACTCATGTGTTGGTTTCTCTCTCCACCAGCTCTTCAGACAGTCTTTACAGAAGCTGTGGCTACATGACAGAACAACAGGATCTCTAAAGATGTCCTGACAGACCGGACAGCAGAGATCCTCCTCTGATCTGGAAGCCATTTTGTCTCCGAGTGAAGCTGAAAACACAACAGACAGTTAGTACAGTCAGTCATGGCTCCCCTCCCTCCTCTACTAACTTCACTGACATTTACTTTCACTTTGACTCCAGTTTTTAGTCAAACTCACATTCAGTGTGTGGAGAGTCAGCAGGTTGAAGCAGCAGAGTTCTAGTTTTCCACTTTTCTCTCCTGTAGCTGTACTCACTCAGAGGAAGTTGTTAGTTTGGTCTGACGGTGAATCTGATCGTCTGTTTTTCAGTCTGTGTGTCTCTTTAGAGACGAAGAATAAACTGTTTCCTGCTTTGTCTCAGGTGACTCAGCTGAGAGGTGAAGCTTTGTCAGACCTCTTTTAATAAATGCTGTTGCTTCACATGTAACACAGAGTGTGTTTCATGTAAAAGAAAAACACAGCAGGCAAGACATTGAAACAGGAAGTCAGTTGTGTTTCCTGCACTTTGTCTCATGTTTTTCCAGTCAGGAGCAGGTTGAAGTTGAACTTTTTCACTACTTCAGGTCTTCAGTGCTTCCTGCTGTAATTGTCGTCTCTCAGTTTAAATCACAGCTTTGTAATGAAGGTAAATCTTACCGTCTGTCTGCCTCCTTCCAGCGACGCTGACCAGTTAGAACCTGTTTTCTCCTTTGTGTCAGATGATATCCTGTAAGCTTGATATCCTGTGGAGCTTATTAAAGGAACAGATGATAAATATGATGAATATGATCCATCGCACTGCTTTGAGATCACATCAGCTGTATTTTCTCAAACTTTTACATTATTATGGTTTTATATTCTTATTCAGTGTATCATGTATCTGTCAGAAGTCTGATGATATCTGGTGATATTAATAACAACAAATTCTGCCTCATGTAAGTGTTTTATTTCTTATACAATGATTTTTAGGGCCCGAACACGAAACTACTCTCTTGAGACTGACCGTCAGAAATATCCTTTAAGTCCCGTGATACCAACAATGGTATATCTGAGGTGTAATTCACTCTGCAAGCCCATGTGACACACAGGTGTTATAGTACCTGATCCTACCACACTGTGTCATGTGATAGTTCCTGATATTTGCTAACAATCTTCTAATTTTCTGTATCTTTTAATGCCATGAACAAACCAGGAGTTTGGGGTTCTCTTAGAATTTTAAGTTTGGCAGGTTAAATAAATAAACTACTGAGATTTAATCTAGTTGGCACATGTGAAGACTGAAACAGAGGCAGACTGCTGGGGCTTTAGCTTCCTGGGAGTGTTATTCACTGCTGGATGAAGGTCATAGATGGGAAATAGTGTGTGTTAGTGTGTGTATGTGTGTGTGTGTGCGTGTGTCAGGTGAGGTCACTGCAGGGAGTACAGCATCTGACTGACTGCCGAGGAAATAGCAGCGGCTAGACCTGACGTTACCCCACTCAGTCGCGTCTCATAACTCACCGCTGAGGTATTATTGTAACTGTTAGCGTTCGGCATCAATCTAAAGCCGCTGATTTCATTTCCTTGGACTCAGACGTTTGAGGGAGAACTCCACTTGACCTTTCAGTTTTCCCTTTCACGCCCTTTCTGTCTTTATTCTCTTCTCCCTCTCACACACACATCGTCATTTATTCGTTTCCATAAATCAGAAAGTGATTGATCGTGTCCACAAGCTGTTACTCTGGAATCAAAGGGCTACACAGGCAAAAATTAAAAAAAAAAAAAAAACACACAAAAATAATAACAGGAACGTTTACTGCTGCCTGAACTGGGTCTTCTGTCATGCGTGCCAGGAAAGTTCATTTTGACATAATTTGAAAATGAGGGAAAGTAAAGGAATTAGAGTAACTCAGAATATATTAACTGCTCCCCGAATGTTGCTGCACATTTGTCTTTTCTTCTTCTACAACTACAAATTCACGTACTGCCCGTAAACAATATTTAGACAATGTAACACGAGGGTTCATTCTCTAAGCATGCCGTAATACTCGCCTGTCGTGTGTGTTGAAAGTGACACCAGTATGTTAGCGTTAATGATTGTGACCTTCCTGACCGTGACATAAGAGAAACTGAAGGGGGGGGGGGGGGACCTGTCAACTTTACACACACACACACTTTCCAAATGAGACACATTAAAAACAGAGAGTTTGAATGTGATGCAGAGGCAACTAAAACATTACCTCACCTGTTCTGTTAAACCAAAATAACATCCCCTCTTCAACAAGCAGCCTGCCACTGCTGTTACTGCTTTAAGATGTAAAGTGTGTGAGTGTGTGTGTGTGTGTGTGTGTGTGTGTGTGTGTTTACACCTTGTTTTGATTATCCAATGTCTGAAATGCTATTATACTGTATGTCAATGTGAAAAGATAGAATTTGCTCATGCAGAATGCTGTATTTTTTTAGACAGATGGGTGGATTTACAGTCTTTAAGTGTTTCCACAGCTGCAGAAAACAAAGAAAAAATTATTTGTGAGGTCTGTTTTTAGCCATGTTAGCGGTATGGATCTATGGATTGCAATGTTGGTCAATCAGTCCACCACTTTAGTCTAAACTAAAATATCTCAACAACTACTGATGTGTTATGATTAAATACAGAGTCAAAGGAAAGACGCGTCTGCATCTGCAACCTGAAAATGTTTCAATTTGCGCAAGATATTCACATGTCTGCAAATGGTGCTACAGTTGGTCCCGTTTCACAAATAATTGTCACTCTCAAATTGCAGATAAATTTCCTACAGTCCTCTCGTACGCCCGCTCATGTGTCACAAGTATAGTGTTTGTTTTGTTTAGTTAAATGTGTTAAAAAATAATGCGAGAGGAAATGATGGCGTGTTGCAGATTTGTTGAAACTGGCCCCTGCTGCATAAATGTTCATGGACGAGATGAGAAAAAGGAGAGAGACTGGAGGGGAATAATAGAGAAAATTAGAGTTTCTGGTGAGTCGGAGGCTGAACTGATGTCAGTCCATCGCTAGGTAGCTTACAGCTAATGTACTGTTGGTGTTTTTGCTGTTTTGGGTGAATAAACACAAAAAGTCGAGTGGGTAAACTCACGCTAATGACGCAAGTTGAAAATTCAATTTGTCGGGAGTGGGGCCCTAAAGAGAGAGGAGCTAAAACGGCCTGTTTCAGACAGAGGCTGAACTGAGGGACCAGTATAAGATAAATAAGGAGTTTTTAACTGTAAATCATGAAAAGATATTCCCCAGATATCCCCTAACCCTAACCCTTCCCCAGAATATAAATATACACCTGGAAATGTGCAGAATATGTCCTCTTTAAAGCAGCAGTGAAACATTCCTTATATAATTCTTTGTATGACTGCAATACAGTTGGGGACTTTTCTTTAATCCACTGGAACAAAATGCACCGTCTCGCTAACAGAAGAAGCTTTTGTTATCAGTGTGTGTTGCCCAGGAGTGAAGTCTGAGCAAAAACAGTCCTGGCTGTATTTTAATCTCCACATGGAAAATGGCAGAGTTCCTTTCTTATATGCTTCCAGTATCTTTTAATGAACGGACACAACCACAGATAATGAAAATATGTCCCCATATTGTTGCAATTCTGTCTTTCGTGAGGATGGGACTAACACACAATCTTCAAATCTTTCATGCATAAATATATCACATACAGTGACTGTTGGCCTGGGGCTTTAGCAGGAAGCAGTTGAATAGTTGGATGGCTTTGAACAATCTGTGGAGGCAGCCATGCATGGCTCTGCTTACTCTGCGGCCCTGGAGTATCTGCATCCTGCCGGGCACTGGCGGAGGAATGTTTGGGTGCCGTAACTGAAGCTTTGTAATGTTAATCTTCAGGATGACTCCTCATTCGATAGTTTTAAAATACAAAGAAGGGAGGAGAAGTTACAACGTTTTTCTTTTTTGTTCCACTTTAAACTAAATAAAGCTTCATTAATCAGTATTTTATGTATCAACAATGTATTAAATCATGTGGAAGAGGTCATTTGTAGTGAAGAAGCCAACTCTGCAGCCTCCTTTAGTTCACTTTCTGCTTTAGATTTTAAACATTAACTGCAGCGCTGAGTCTGAGCCACATTTCAACCGATGTGTGCAGCTGTTTTCAGTGAAAAAGCTCTGATAAACCTCATTGTTCGCTACCTGCCCGGCACCGAATGACAAACAGAAAGTGTTAGCGACTATCTGACGAAGAGAGTGGAGCATCCAGCAGCTAAACACCAAGATATTTTTCTCAGGAGTTGGTGGAGACCAAAGCAGAGCTAAAAGGAGAGTGAATATCATACTTAAGGGGACAGTTTACTCCGTCAGAAGTTCACAGGATCTCATGGACACATTTCTTGGCAAAAGCGCTCAAAAAGTGAGATCCTTTTACATGCTGAAACAGTAATGGCGGCCTGTTTACCTCCTCCTGCAGCCCAGATTCATCTGTATGTATTTAACAGCAGTGAGAGTTTTCAGGGTGTGTTCCAGTGTTCACATGCTGGGAGGAATATTTCTGGCTGGCAGCTCATAATTTAAGACCCTGCTGGGAGGTCGCAGCTTTTCTGTCCTCCTCCGTCCTCCTTCTTTTTTCCCATTATTATTATTATTATTATTATTAGTAGTAGTAGTAGTAGTAGTAGTAGTAGTAGTAGTAGTAGTAGTAGTGTGTTTATATTGTTGTTATTGTGCAGGGTCAGCAAGTGGGTTGTGTGTATGATCTGTGCTGTAAAATTACCAAACACTATAAAAATACAATTTTTTAAAAAGGGTATTTTTTCTATAAATGACAGATACAAAACTATAATAATTATGTTGTACTTACAAGCACCGAGCACTTTATTAGGAACACCTGTGCAATTTATATTGAGGTGGTAGTAGGTGGTGGTGTACTAGAGTGAATTATATTGATAAGTGTTCCTAATATTTTACCCCCTCATGTATGTTAATGCAGTGGACAAAATATTAGGAACACTTTTCAATACAATAACACATTCCAGTTCACCACCACCAACTACCACCTCAATAATAAACATAAAGTAGAATTATCACCTTTCTGACAACATCAACAAAAACAGAAAATGTATAAACCTTGTAAATGTAGAATTTAATGCAGAGCTGTTGTACTGGATTGCATCAGATTGCTCAAGTGTTCCTAATAAAGTGCTCAGTTAGTGTAGTTCTTGGTTTTAAATTATTTGAATACCTTGGTAAATACCTTGGGTTAGGGTTAGTAATAATAAATACACAAAATGAAATAAATAAAACACAATTGAAATACCCAGGAGTAATAATAGTAATAATCAGTCCCTCCAGGAAATTGCAATCACAATAATTAACTCAAATTCGAGAAATCTTCAAAATATCTGCGAGAGTTCACAATTTTGCCAAATTGTCGCAAGTTTTCTGCAGTAAATGACCAAATCAACAGAATCAATAAACAGTTGGTGCATTTGGTGACGTGATAACTTATGTCACTGTAGCATTCACAAGGATTCAGGTGGAGGATGGACAAATCTCACCTGCCAACAAAAATGATGCCATAAATCAAGCAAAACAATCCCAAATGTTCCCAAATGAGGTTTGATTCAGTTAGAAGAATACAAGCTGATGTTGTTGAGACAGCAAAGATTAACATAATCTACCTCCAACATGAAAATGGACACTTTGGAAATGAAACTATACTTTTATGCAGGTAATGTGTGGTTTAATTCAACGGCAATGTTGACTGATTTTATTTGGTGTTAATGTTGAGCTGAAAGTTTATTCAATAAAGACGTGTTGTATAAATGGAGCTCAGGTACAGTATTTTCTTTTTTATATAACTGAGCCCATGGTCCTCATGTCCAGTAAATATATTAAAGAACTATCACTGGAGTACACTTGTTTCTGTGATAAGTAGAATGCTTTTTATTGAAGGAAGTGATTAATTGGTAGTTTTTCAAAAAATTACATTATTTTTCTTTGCTTGTAATATTTCCCAATTCCAGTAATTTTAACGCAAAAACAGTACATAAAACATCGCAAATTGTATCACAGTTTTTAATAAAAGCCGCTGTAAAATCAAACATTTTCAAAAATCACAAAAAAACCGCCGTGAAATCCTGGAGGGACTGAAAGCGGACCGTTTCTTCTCTGAATCCTTGTTTCTGACCGGACAGGATTAGGAGGCGGGCAGATTCCGTTGACATTGCAGAGGAGGAGGAACAGGACTGTTACCAAACCGGCAGGTTTATTATTGTTGGAGCCGCAGTGCAGCTGCAGTTCGGGGAGATCGTGGAGTCATGTACCGGCGGCCGCTGCAGTCCACCGTCAGAAGCGTCATCAACGCGTCCAGAACCGCGCGCGGACAGGTAAATAAATACCTGCGGCTAACGTTAGCTCAGCGGGCTAATAGGGTTTAATATAACCCGCCGCGTCACAGACGGAGAACAGGTAAATAAGATGAGCAGGTCATGAACAGCTGAGCTGGACACTCAGAGGCCGGAGGTGATGAGTCAGGTCAATATGAGACGTGAAGGATCGATACATCGATTATTAGTGTGTGTGTGTGTGTGTGTGTGTGTGTGTGTGTGTGTGTGTGTGTGTGTGTGTGTGTGTGTGTGTGTGTGTGTGTGTGTCACCGAGCGGTTAGTGTAATAAGATTATTACCTGTGCAGGTTGTCAGCTGGTTTCTGTAGGTGAACTTGAACGTGCAGGTTCATTAAATAACAACAGGAAATAAAAAATCTCTAATCTTTACTCTTTTAGTGAAATATTGAAGATTTGTTTCCCTTTCTGGGCTCCTAAATGTTATTTAAACTAAATCATCTGGAAGTTTAGAGGGACAACGTCTCCTTGAACATCTAACAACTGACGACGAGACACAACTACAGTCTGATTCTGTAAACAGACTCTTATTTGATCTTTAATAAAACATTTTATAAACTCATATGTGTGTCAAACCTTAAAGGACGGATTCACCATTTCTCAAGTGTGGCTTAAACCAGCAGTCAGGTGTCTCTATGAGCAGTGAAAGAGGTTTTCCTCGCTGTAATCATTCCTCCTGTTCATACTGGATATGAAAAGATCCTTCAAATGTGTTTTCAATGGAAGTGATGGAGGCCAAAATCCACAGTGTGTCCACACAGTCATTTAAAAGTCTGTGTGAAGCTTATATTCAGCTTCAGCAGTCTGAGTTAGTCATATCAAGTGGATATCTGACACATTTACAGTCTGTTTAGCATCAAATTCCCTCTTTGTGTTTCCTCGGACAGTGTTTCCCTGTTGAGCTGCAGGTGGAAGTATAGTAACAAAAAGAGGAACTTTGACACTAAAAAGACTGTAACGTTGAAAGATATCTACTTGATTTGACTCATTTGGACGCTGAAGCTTCATATTAGCTTCAGATAAACTTTTTACTTGTTTCCGTAGCAGCTTGTTGTCACCTGCAGCTGCTCTCAGCTCCATTTTTCCAACACTTGGTTAATGAAATCACTTTGAGCTGCAGATGGACATTGTGAATTTATCAAACATATCAATATGATTAAATTAGGTCATACAGAGAGTCATAATGTTGGTTGAGGACGTCACCTCGGGGTTTGGGATGAGTGATCAACATTTTTGGATGTTTTATCGACCAAAAAACTAATCAGTTTGTCGAGAAAATAACTGACAGATTAATCGATTAGTTATCACCGGTTGCAGCGCTAAACCGTGTTGTTAATTAGCCGGGAGCTCTCGTGTGATTGGTGGCCTACATGCCCACTAACAGAACTAGTAACCAGTGCTGTCAAGTTAATTTAGTGGCGCTAAAAAGAAAATTATTTCTCTCTCAATTGCAGTTTAATAGAAATATAAAGTAGAATTAAATCGGATGAATTCTTAAGAATATGTACTTAGAATAATAACTATAAATAATAAATACATTTTGATTCAGCTTCCTTAGAAAGCTTTCAGGAGAGGAGGAACAGGAAGAGGCAGGATTTGAGGTCTTTCAAGTAGTGATGCTTTGTCAATCAGACACTAGAGGTTAAAATACAAAGGTGGTGAGAAAATAATCTGTATATCAATTAGTAAGATTTTATCGATAAAGCACCTTTTAAAGGTGGCCTAGAGGACGCAAAATTCTGGAAATGTATGAAGGGAAAGACCATGTAAGGCCTCGTTAGTGACAAGCAGCATCTTCAAATCTATTTTATACTTTATGGGGAGCCATGAAGGGATGTGAGGGTTGGTGCGATGTGAGGATCTACGGTTGGTTTTGGTCAGCTGTCTGGCGGGACACGTCTGCTTGGCTTAGACAGATGAAAAGAGTAGTTGTAGAAGAAAAAATGAGAGTATTGATCAGTAATTCTAGATCTCTGGTTGATAGCATTGAATTGATTTTAACAGTGATCCAACTATCAAGTTTGATAGTATGAAATAACTATGATAACAGTAGAACCGCTGTGCTTCTGTCTACACATATCTACTTATTCATCATGTCATTTCAGTGTCAACAGCCTTCATGTTACATTATATATTTAATTATCTCGTTCTTTCTCTTTGTCCTTCTTGTCTCTCTCTGTGTGTCTCTTGCAGGTTTTAGACCAAGAAGCCTGTTTCGTCAGAGCTTTAGCAGCTTGCCAACTGGCCACAGAGTCGTCTCCTTGTCTAACACCATGTCGGACGCTGCACGTCACCACACAGGTAACCAGACACGCACACCATGATGGAAACGCTCATTCAGGTGTCGTCAGTGGTGCAAGAAGTATTATAGTAGTAATATCACAATGGAAAAATACAACTCCTGCATTTAATTAATGAATGTCAGCTTAATGTACATAAAGGATTAAAAACAAGAATTCTTGTTTAGCAGATAATCAGCTACTGCACCTGATATGTTAGATATATTTAATAAAGTACAAAGAGTTGCAACGATTAGTTGATGGACATTATTAATAGTGAAGCATCAGTGTTAGAGCAGCATGTTACTGTTGTAGCTGCTGGAGGTGGAGCTAGTTTACACTACTTTATATACAGTTAGCTAGTTTAGTCCAGTGGTTCCCAACCTAGGGGTCGGGCCCCTCCAAAGGGTCAGCAGATAAATCTGAGGGGTGGTGAGATGATTAATGGGAGAGGAAAGAAGAAAAAACAAAGTTCTGATACACAAATCTGTTTTCAGTTTTTGTACTTTTTCTCTAATCTTTGATTTTTGCTGAAATATTGGATCATTTGAACATTTATTGAAATGAAAGCATGTGAGAAGTTTAGAGGGAAAAATCACTATTTGGTGGAGCTGTTAACAACTCATAGACATGTGAAATGTGACCCCGACTACACACTGCTTTTTGTAAGACGTCAAAAGCCAAAAAGGTTGGAAACCACTGGTTTCATCTTTAACAATGTGTTGTATTTTAAAAGCTTGTTATATTATCCATTGTGTCAAATCTTCATCTGAAAAGTAACTAAAGCTGTCAAATAAATGTAGTGGAGTAGAAAGTACAATATTTCCCTCTGAAATGTAGAAAGTAGCATCACATGGAAATACTCAAGTAAAGTACAAGTACCTCAAAGTTGTACTTAAGTACAGTACTTGAGTAAATGTACTTGGTTTATAATACTAGTTGCTGATTATTTTCTGTTGATTAATTGATAAATTGACTAATCTATCTCTAATAAACTGAATGAACAGTGTCACTTTACTGAATATTGAGCAGATCTGACAAACACAGATGGAACAAACTTTGATCGAAACCTTTTTATTGTCATTTTGAAGCAGAACTATGAGATGGGGGGGTAACTGGGGTAACTGGGGTCACGGTAACAGTAATAAAACCGTCGAGGCATGAAGACAACATGCAGCTCAGAATAGGTCAGTATATTAATTTAGTCAACAGCTGCAGGCGGCCAGTAAAGGCCATGTTCTCCAGGTGTGTGTGTGCTGTTGATTTAATGAAGGTTATACAGTTTATACACAGAGAATGTTACACCTCCATCTGTCTTCCCTCCTTTCTTCTGTCTCACGCTGACATTTAGTTGCCGTGGTTACATCTCACGCTCTCTCTTCTTCGCTGTTTTTTTTCTGTTTGTCGTCCCGTCCGTCAGCTCCGTAACGTGAAGGAGACGCCGCAGCACACAGAGGAAGAAGTCGGGGCCTTCACAAAGCTCATCGAGGCCATGGGCTTCACAGGACCTCTCAAATACAACAAATGGGTGAGTGATGGAGAGAAGAACATGTGACGTCCTCAATCCTTCAGTTTGGAAAAGGAAAAGCTCCCCGTTAGGGACAGAACAGTAAGGGACAGGAGGACGCAGGTTTTTGTGGTTTCAAAAGGTTGATTTTTTTTTATTTACCCAAAAAATGCAAAAAGAACAAAGCAATCAACAAACTGAACTGATGTCAACAGACTGACGTCACTAATGACAGATGAAGGGAACATTCAGTTTATACCAGCCGACCAAACCAGAAGACAATAACTCAATTAACGACAAATAAACACATAGACAGTTTGCCTATAACTTTAATATTAATTAAGCAAAATCTAACCACAGTAACTCTAAATGAGACTTAAAAAATGAACTGCAAAATACACAAACGACAGGCTCTCTCTCTCCAAACCCCCCCGTCCTGTTGCAGGAGGTTGGTACAGTCCAGGTTTCAGGTGCAGATATTTATTTAAGAGTTTTTTGTGATTATTTTGGCCAAAAGATGTTCGCAATACAGTGCAATGTTTTATGTGCTCTGTTTGTGGTAAATCTGCGAGAACTGGGAGTTATATATTTGTATAATGTGGCGATGTTCACCATGGTTACAACGTACTCGGCCGCCATTCCCTGCTTGAAAAGCGGTCCCTCCCCTTCCGCTACGTAGCCAAGATGGCGACCATCGAGGGCGAGAAGCGTCCATAGTTCCACACTCAACTTTTTGACCGTTATGAGTGCAGCATCCGGGTACTCACACTGCATTTCCCATATTTCTCAGTGTGAACGCACTGATGCACTCAAAATGTTACATGTAAGTACAGAAGTGTGTGATTTGAGACGCAGCATCTGTCCCCGAAACTGTGAATGTTGGACTTGGGGGGGGGGGGGGTGGAGAGGCCAGCAGAGGGACCGACAGGGTTGGTCGGGGTACAGGAGATCAGTGAGATATGGGGGGGCGGGGGGGCAGTTGGTGAAAGGTTTTGTAGGTGATGACCAGAAATAAACGTAATTTAACACTCCAACAACACACGGTGGTTGTTTACTACCGTTCAAGTTTAATAAACACGACTGCTGCTGTTGGACTTTTTCTTTGTGTAGAGGACAGTTACATGACTCCTCTGTCTCTGTCTCTCTGTGTGTCCCAGCAGTGTCTTTTAAATTATGGGCTGTCAGCCAGGAATATTCCTCCCAGCGTGTGAACACTGGAACACACCCTGAAAACTCTCACTGCTGTTTAAATGTACACAGATGAATCAAACAAGCCGCCATTACTGCATTTATTGTAACGAATATAAAAAGGATTTCACTTTTTGTGCACTTTTGCCAAGAAATCTGTCCATGAGATCCTGTAAAAGTGGGTTGAATGTTGAAAATATCATCAAATGCAATAAAAAAAATCAACTTTACAGTGACGTTCAGCCCAGTTTCAACAGACAGCAAAGACTTTCTTTTTCTGTTCTGTGTCTTTTATCAAATTCTCCCGACAACAAACTGACACTTAGAGAAACGGAAAGTAAAAAAGCCTCAAGTCTCTGCTCCGGGAAATCTGTTCGACTTCCATAAATCTCTATTAAATCCTCATCAGATCACATTCTTAGCGAGCAGGGAACGCTAAAGACGGAGCGCTCTGCCTACAGATGGTGAGCCGCCACCCAACGTCTCTCCTTCTGGTTTCCTACAAGCTTTACAGTATCACATGTTTCAGATTTTTAATGAAAGTTTATGGATTTATCTCAACACAGGACTTTTATTCCCAGACTGTGGATGTTGGACAGAAGCTACATTCATGTTATTTTGTTTTTTACGAAGCTGCTGCACCATAAATTGAGTTTAGCTTGTTTGAAAATTGTGTAAAATGCCTGTTATAGTTTCCCAGAGTCAGATAGAAGTCTGGCTCCAAAGATAATCTGTTGTATGACAAAGAAAATAATGAAATAACCACATTTGAGAAGCTGAAACCAGCTTGTCAATCAATTAATTGACTAATCACTGCAGCTTTGTATCCATGATGTTGCAGCACAGCCCTGCTCTGACACATTAAAGCATAAACATTTACATGGTTTGGTTATGCGGGAGGGTTTTTTTTGGGGATAAAGACTTACAGATGTGGCGAATGTGCACAGGAATGTTGTTGTCATCTAGGAAAGTGTCGGGCTAAACGGCCGGCTTGGCAAACGTTGGGTACGAGCGGCGGTTACACGTCTCTGACCTCATGTCCTGTTTCTGCTCAGAGCTTTTGTGTCGCCTTCAGGATTTTTATTTCCTCTATAGTGAACCGGGGGATACCTTACAGACCCCCGAAACAGCAGCTCAGAAAAGTCCTCAGATCCTGGAAATAATCTGCGTAATGACATCAGTCGGTTGAAGAAAGACAGTTAGAAGTAAATGACGCCTTGTAGGAAAGTTCAGGTTATGTGTGCGGATGTTTTAATGTAAAAGGACAGATTAGCCTGCGTGGAAATACAGCTGCTGGTATCAGTTTCTCTT
The DNA here is from genome assembly GCF_963924715.1 of Thunnus thynnus. Taxonomy (NCBI): domain Eukaryota; kingdom Metazoa; phylum Chordata; class Actinopteri; order Scombriformes; family Scombridae; genus Thunnus; species Thunnus thynnus. The sequence goes on from NC_089520.1 coordinate 2,864,075, forward strand.
AAAAATGTCTTAAATTTAAACACTGCAATTAATTTTCAGTGTATAAATAAAATGTTTTAACAAGTTTTTTTTGTTTTTTGTCTCCACAGAAAATCAAGATTGCCGCCTTGCGCATGTACACGTGCTGCGTAGAGAGAATCAATTACGACGAGTTCTTTGAAAGTAAGTTTAACGCTGTCAGTATTAAGGCCTGTTCTCACCTACAGCTACAGTAAGATGACGATAAACAGTTGTGGTTCGTTAGTGGTCGTCTGTGATGTTCAGTTGTGTCATCTGGTTCTAAAAATGTCTCTCATCAGCCCAAAACGTTTCTGTAGAAACGTGTCATGATGTTAAACACCAGCTGGATTCACGACATTACGAGATCACGTGAGAATCCGTCTTGTCGGGCTTCAGGTTATTGGTTTGAGTCACAGGTGGTTCGGACCAATCAGCTTCCTGTGAGGATTCTCAGGTGATCTTGTGAGTCCAGCTGCCTGTAAGAAGTAAGACGGTGATAAACAGACGGTTCATCCAATCACCTGCCAAGTATTTTTGGAAAGTGCCGCCCTTTTCCAAAAGGTTTTGGAAAGAAAGAGTTTGGGTAGTTCAGGCTGTGATGAGAATAAACTAGTCGTCCTTCTGCAGTTTAGTTTTGTACTTCCTGGTTTGCAAGAGTTTTAAAAATAAGAGTTTTAAAAAAAATGTTTTTTCCTGCCTAGTATGAGTCCAGCTCCAATAACGCTGCATCCTACATTTCCCATCATGCAACTAAAAGCATCTTTCCTGGTAAATTCCCACATCTTTCAAACGCTACAAAAAAAAAAAAAACCACAGAAGAAATTATACAACAGTAGAACTAACAACGATGAGTAAATAGAACTTAGTGTGTAAAATTAGTGGAATGCCCCTTTTAAAGATGTTTTATTTATTTATGATGCTATTTTATATATAAAACACCTTAAGGAATCTTTGGATTTTAACTTTTCTCTTAACTGCAGATGAGTTTATTTTGAAAGGATCTGATTAGATTAACAGCTGTATCAGCAGCTGTTTTTTTTTTTCTTGCAGTTTGGAGACGTTAAAGAGATCAATAAATAATCTGGAGGAAGTTCTGAAAGTGTTCATCATGAACGCTGATGAGCAGCATTTACTGCCAGCAGAGCAGATTTACATCCAGTAGATGATAACATCTTTCAAAGTATGATGAATGTTGCTGCATCTTTAAAAAAAAAAAAATACTTTATATAAACACACAGAGAGAAAAGCTGGAAAATCACTGGTTCAAAATGACACACACACACACACACACACACACACACACACACACTTCAGCAGTAGTTCTGCTCTGAACGCTGACCGTCGTGGCGTTGGTAGTCCTCCGCGTCGCTGTCACTGCCTGTCTGACACATTTATTTGACACTTTACTACCTGGCACACAGAGACAAACACAAACACACACTCTCCTCACTCATATTACTCACATCCACACACACACACACACACCTGTTAAAGCTGCTACCACAGCTCATGTGTGTTCACTCTGTCTCCTGACGGGTCCAGACCTGGTCCGAGTCTGCTGGGTCTGAAATCCTGCACGTTGTCCCATCGCTTGTACTCACTTTATAAAGTCGTGTTTGACATTCGTTGGTTTCTTTTCACTTTAACTCTGAAATCTGAATTTAGTAAAAGGAGCCTGATCCTGGTTCATAACATATGGCTGTAACTGTCATATCAGGACTCTAGTGAACCAGAATCAGGATTTTCAGAGTCGGTCTGATTCATCAACCTGGCGAGCATGTGCTTGTGATTCAAGCTTTTTCTTACCTATAAATATTTCTCATTTTTACACACACTGATGTTTTTTTCTTCAAAACACTTTACCTGCAATTACAATATATAATATATTCACAGCTTCTGGTTCCAGTACGATCCAGCTGCCTCATACTGACCTCATATAACACGAGCCTCATGTTTTACCTGTAAGACTCGAGTTTTAACGCCGTTGTTCATCATCTGTGATGTGAAGACATCAGATTTATACTCAGTCAGAGAAATAAAAACTGTGTGTCCTGACATTAGTTCAGCTATAAAATAGCACAGCACAGAGAGTCTCTTCTGCTCGGCTGCTAACAGATCTGTCAGCTGGAGAGTCGATCACACTGGACAGTAGAGGAGCACAGTTACAGCACTAGAATATATGTATATATATGTATATATATATATATATGTGTGTGTGTGTTTACTAGTGTGAACTCTCCAGAGTTAGTGCAGGAGCGCAACATAAAAGTACTAATTACAACTATTACAAAGACGTGATAATGGTTGTAGCTGAGTTTTAAAAGTAAAAAATAAAAACAAATGAATTAGTTAAGACAAAGGTTGAAGCTGCTTCATATCAGAGTGTTTTTATAGGAGACAGTGATGTAAACGTCAGGTGTGTAAGAACAGGTGTATTAACGCTCGTTAACGCTGTGGTTTTATTTCAGAATGCACCCTCCCCGACACACTCAACTCCTGGTTCTTGGTAGCACAGCTGCATGTATGGTGAGTTACACACACACACACACACACACACACACACAGTGGCTGTTTTTTGCGCCTGTAATGGGTCATATTGTCTTTTAATTGTCTTTTTCCTCTGTTAGGATGTGTTTGGTGCGGATGCGTCAGGAGGGCAGAGAAGGGAAGTACATGTGCCGTTACATCGTCCACTCCATGTGGGAGGATGTAGAGCAGAGGAGCAAGATCATGGGGGTAAATTCTGTCTCTGTGTTCTTATACTGTACGTCTGTCTTTGTGAAGACCAGTTTGAGTTTTAAAGCATAAGACTGGTGACTTTCTATGTTTTTCTTCTTGTCAACAAATGTCATGTAGTAGACAAACCAACAATGAACTGATCTACTAACAAGTTGTCGAAAAAATATTAAAAACACGTCAGTGAGTCACACCGCTGCACTGGGTGACATGTTCCTTCATCATGAAGAGTTTGGTCACGTTAGTTTGTTTAGAAACGGCTCCAAAGACTAATAACAGCATCATGTTTTCAGTCTCCAGAGAGTAGTTCTGTGTACGGCAGACGCTACTGAGCATGTGCAGGAACACTGTTCTGTTTATAGCTTCGCCACCTTGTTGTGCTGCATATCACAACTTTAAAAACTTTAAATTTCTCACAGAGCTTCACTTTAAATTCAAGCGTCTTATGCTACATGTAGCGCAACAAGCTAGCGAAGCTGTAAACAGAACCGCGTTCCCTCCTCGGAGACTGAAAACGTGATTGCTGTTATTAGTCTTTGGAGCAGGAACAGATCATGTAACGGCATGTCCACCATAAATACATATTGTACATACATTACATGACGCTACACCCTGATGTACAGCATGCCTGTGATATATCCCATAGGATCTCCTAAATATAGAGCCTTAACCTGATGTCTGTATACCAGTAATCATGTGACAATAATTCCACTGTTTGCAGCCCTGCAGACACACAGATACTCGACCTCAGAGTCCTGTGACAGATCTTTGTGGTAAAAGTTTAATCTGTTGCAGCAAATCCACGTAAACTGTATTATTTGTCGATCTGGTGACAAAGTAAATGATGAATATAAAGTAATGAATATTGATGAGTTCTTTCATCCCAAATGAGCTGTAAGTTTAGCCGACTTATTAAAGGTTTCATATTGAGTGAACCATGAAAACAACCCAAAATGTTTTCATTCTTATAAATATTCAACATTATTACTAATGTTTCTTCCTTCAATACACCTGACTTACAGTTATGAGACGTTATTCACAGCCTCCGTCCAGTTACAGTACAATCAACACACCAGCAGAGCAGCCGCAGCCGACATCAGTCTCATGTTTTACCTGAAAGACTCGTGTTTTAACATCGTCTGTAATGTTAAAACATCAGATTTCACATAGTCGGAGACATTAAAAGTGTGTAAAAGTTATAAAATACCTAATGCAGCGTGAAGCATCTCTTTGGCTGCTCAGGAAACGTGTGTTTAAATCATTTAGGCTACATTCACATTTTTTCATGCTGAAGTGGCCTAAATCCTGTTTTTTTGCCTCCAAGTGATTCAGATCCAGTTATTTTGAACAGACCAGATCTGATCAGACCTGAGCCACTTACCTGTGTGGTCCTACATCTGTGTGAACGCTGTCAGTTTTAACGTCTCACTTCTCTGCACATATCTCCCGTCGTCATCATTCAGCGTCGGCGCCTCACAGCCCGGTAAAAACAAACATGTCACCTTCTCATCTTCATCATCTCGACAACAAATAATCCCGGACGTGTCGCGATTGATTTGGTTTTATCGTTGTTATTCTTGTACGTGTGCGGCTCACATTTCAGTTAAATCTGCACGCATGCGTGTGTGTGTGTGTGTGTGTGTGTGTGGCAGTTTAGTAACGTGAAGCATCAACACAAAAAGATCAGGTCTGCCTCAGAGACGAGACTCCACACCTCCCGCTGACTCACATGACATCACTTGAGGCAATTGATCAGATTTCACTCAGCTCCGTCTGGAGACACAAAAAAAGCTTTCTGCTACTTTTCTACACATATGCAGTCGTGCTCCAAACACCTGGAAACTGTGACTGCGGCAGTAAAAGTCGGTTTTTATGATTTGTTTGTAGCCACAGCAGCTCAGTTGTGGCAATAAACATCTGTAGACAAATATAAAAACTTCCACACCGGCGCTCCGCATGAAAACGACTAAATGTCACTCTGTTAAATAAATATTCATTCATTCATATTCAACAGTGCGTGAAGTTTTTATCCGTGCTATTGCATCGCTACGTAGGATGCAGGTTTTTTTGTTTATTTAAAAGTTTTTTACATCTGCATAATTGTGCCAACACTTCTCAACCAGAAAGTGTAGCCGAATCCCCGGAGAGTCGGCCTGGCCCGCAGGCACGGCGTCCACAGAGCTGCTGCTCTATTCTTTCTCAGTGGAGCAGCTCCAGGAAGTGTCGCTCATTGACATCACAGACTTAAATCTTGGCTTTGCTCACATGTCGCTTTCAGAAAGACTTTCTAACACTCAAATTATACTGGAATGAACTCTCAAAGATCAGAGGAGAGAAACCCACTGAAGTTTATTTTATTCTTGATCTTTTACTTTTCATCTTGAAAGAATAAACTGTGAAAAACAAGCAATGGGAGAAAGTTCCAACATGACATTTTATGAAAGTTCATAACATGAACAGACATCATTTAGTTTAACATCATAATCTCAGGTGACATCCTCAGATGTCTTATTTTGTCCTGAAAACTACAAATATCACATGTACAATGATGTAAGACCAACAAAATCAGCAAATGTTTCTCTTTTTTGCTTGAAAAATTACATAAACAATCATCACAATTAGGGATGCACGATATTGGATTTTTTGCCGATATCCGATATGCTGATATTTCCAACTCACTGTGGCGATGCTGATATATGCACAAATTTTTTTTCCAGCTGGAAAGACTATTATGCATACAATCATAGATTGTACCAAGTATGATCAAGAAAGACAATATATGAAGGAAGAACTTAGGAAGACTGTGATGTAATGCACCTAATACGCTGGTTGCCAACCGCCGTTATAAACCAAAAAGAAGAAGTTTTTTTTTTCAAACAGAGTGGTACATCCTGTCAGCCGAGGTGTTTCCTATCTGTGCAGCCGAACACAGCAGCTCCTCCGCGGACTGTTTCATCCTGACGGTCCCGGTGTTTCCTCCGCAGGCTGCACTTCACTCAGCCGCCCGTCAGACCTGCTGCTTCTTCCCACTTTAACCTGAATAACAAACCGGGGCTAACGTTAGCTGAGAGGCTAGCGGAGCGTTAGCAGCAGCATGACCGGAAGGAAGCACAGCTAGCTAGCCTCCGCTAGAAGAAGCAGCAGGTCTGACGGGCAGCTGAGTGAAGTTCAGCCTGCGGAGGAAACACCGGGACCGTCAGGGTGAAACAGTCCGTGGAGGGAAACACAGTCAGGCGGCGGAGAAGAAGGCGACAAATCGGCTTAATAGTAGGCAGAAAATGTTCATATCGGCCGATACCGATGACGTGCCGATAATATCGTGCATCCCTAATCACAATAGTTGCAGATTAATTTTCTGCCGATCGACTAAGCAGCTCTAGTCCTGATATGAAGCTGTAAACACAAACCACGTTCCTGCACATGCTCAGTAGCGTCTGCCGTACACAGAACTACTCTCTGGAGACTGAAAACGTGATGCTGTTATTAGTCTTTGGAGCCGTTTCTAAACAAACTAACATGACCAAACTCTTTATGATGAATGAAACATGTCACCCAGTGCAGCGCTGTGACTCACTGACG